>NW_026558953.1:0-99766 GCF_026930045.1 Uloborus diversus
CCACCACAGGCGTTTTCTATTTCAAAAAAAAAAGTCAAAATCGACACACCCTAATATACATGTATTTAATGAACTAACGGATTAATTCATTTTGCTGGGATCTTTTTTACAGGTTAGATGTAATAGAGAAATTAATAACTTGTTTTATTGCTTTAGGTGTATGATTAAGTTAGGTTTCAATTTTACATGGTTGTCTTAACGTCTGCTAATGTTGCAAAAAGTGTTGTTAGCAGCGCTTCTATGTATTTTCATAGAAAATAAAATGTGACAACTCTACTTCTGCTCTATTTTATAACACAAAATGTGAAATACGAGGAATTAAAACAATAAAATTGTGTTTAAAAAAAACAACTTTATAAGTATTTGACTAAACACAGATAAAATACGCGTTTCATGACTTGGCATTAGGGTAAGAAAAAATTGTCAATTTCGGCACTAGAGAAGGTATTGAAAAACAACCAAAGAATCGTTCTAAAAAGATGTACATAAAAAAGAAATCCCCCTGCCTCTTAATTGACGTACCAGTAAGTAAAAAATATCATCAATTTATGCGTTACATAGTCAGAAGCAGCTGTTGAAAATTAAGACATAATAACAGTTAGCAGAAACTTCAACCAAAACTCCACATGAGCAACAATTTATTTCATTATTTCATTATACACCTAAGCAACATTTTCTGCTGAAACGTTTAAGAATTTAGTAGCTCTCCCGGCCAGTACATCATTATCAAAAAAAAAAAAAAAAAAAAGAAAGAAAGAAAGAAACCACACCAGGCAAAACTTCGCTGCAAAATTCTCCAATATAATCCAGACGTAATCAGTAGAAATGCACCATTAGCTGCCACAATTCCAAAGTTGAGTCAAACGAAATCTGGAAACTTCCACTCTGTGCCAATAATCGCTTTGATCCGCCTGGCTGCCTAAAACGGAAAGGCCGTTAATCTGCGCAATTGGCTGTCGGTCCCAGATGGGATTTGAATCCACCAATAGCACGCACTAACAGTGCTATACGGCAACCAATCAATAAACAATTTGGCACTCTTCGCACAGAATACTAGAAAGGCTCTTTATTTTTAGCAACAGCTACTGAGGTAAAAGCAAATGAAATATTCATTGACAAACGGAGAGGAGAAAAAGGTTTAATACATTAGGGTTGATGAAACGTTGTTTTTCGCAGCAATTTTAAAATATAGTTAGGATTAAATTCACTACTCACAGTTAATGTAGAGAAAACCTTGTAATAATAAGTAATTATGCTTTACTGTTGAAACAAATTTTGTTAATAAATGTCATTTTTATGCGTTTAATTCTCTGTAATATTGCTGCATTTCGTGTCATGCCCAATTTTCACTAAAAACGAATGTAAAGGAGGATAAGATCGGGTAAGATGACGAATTTAGCATTTCTGTTATTTTTTATTGATATCAACATCTGTCAAAATACTTTTGGTTGGTTGGTTCAATTCGGTTTTTTGGCGTAAGAGCCCCAAACGGGTAAGCTGCGCCAAACGTAGAAAAAAATGCCAAAGAGTGAACGTGCTTGGGAGTAAAGGACACAAAGTACGTTTGGATACTGAGATGTTTTTTAACAAAGATCACCACTGCAAGCGATGTTGGAATGCATTGTTTTGCGAACCGTAACCAACAAGATTGGTTTTTCTTGCTCGTTATTGTAATTTTTCGAATTTACAACGTAATAGTAGGGGAGATAGCGACCGAAATTTTATGACAATATATATAAGGCCAGAATTTTTTTAAATATTAGATTAGTTTACTTAAAAGAAGAAAACGCGAGTCTACCAAAAAGTTATCGTTGCAATAATTAATGAAAAAATTTGCAATATGTTGCAAAAACTTGTGAAATTGTCTTATATATATAAGGCTGAAACTCGGTAATATTATTGATTACGTATAAACATAACGAAAAATATATGTCCACCGCGTCCGAAGCGTTGCCGTGCCGTGTCTACCACCCACGCAAGGTGCGAAAAAATCAGTCATTTTTGACTTAAATATATAAGCCTAAAATTTTTTTAAATAACTGTTTATAATGTATAAAATATAAAAACAAAAGTCTACCAGTTGTGTTATGTTGCAAAGGCATGATAGACGCCACGGAATGTCGACTTCGTACCTCTATGTACCGTTTATCGGGCCGCTAGCGCTCGCTCGAAAAAGTTTGCTTGTCGTCGCGAAATTTCAATAAATAAAGCCGACTTATTTTTTAATAAATAGTTTACATCCTGTTTTTATTAAAATGTTTAGTCTACCGTGACTAAGAGGTTGCTTAGTCTTTGGTAGACGTTGCTTAAATTATAAAGTAGTTGGAAAAGTATGAATGATTTAAGCATATTAAAAAAATAATTTTAACATTGAAACGAAATTTAAAACTATTTTATTAAAATTAAAATTATGTACAAAATTATAGTGAAGTTTATTTTTTATTAATAGTGTTTTGACCTTTTAAATTATGCCTATTTTATTTTTTTATTTTTTATGATCAAGTACTAATGAAATAAAATTTTTTGCATCGATCTTACATAACAATAAATAATTAAAAATAATCAAATAAACAGTTCTTTACATATTAATTAATCTTTACTAATAATAAAACTGAAAGTCTCTCTGTCTGGATGTCCGGAGGATGTCTGTAGGATGTCTGGATCTCTGTGGCGCGCATAGTGCCTAGACCGTTCGGCCGATTTTGATGCAATTTGGCACAAAGTTAGTTTGTAGCATGGGAATGTGCACCTCGAAGCGATTTTTCGAAAATAAGATGTGATTCTTTTTCTATTCCAATTTTAAGAACAAAATTATCATAAGATGGACGAGTAAATTACGAAATTATCATAACGTGGAACCGTAACATGGGCACAAGCCAATTGGCGAGATACGAAATTATCATAACGTGGAACTGTAACATGGGTACAAGCCAATTGGCGAGAAAATTCACCATACATTCTTTGTAAATATACAGGCGAACCAAAAGACCTTTTAATTTTTCAATTACGGGCAAAGCCGTGCGGTTACCACTTGTTACCTATAAAACTGTAGCAAGGAACATAATTTTATTTAAATGAACTATTCATCAGGTGCATCGCCGCTCACGTCTGACTCGCCCAAATAATTTTCGTTTTCGCTTTCGTTGCTGAATTTGTATTCAAAATGTCTTACGTTCAATTTAGCATCATTGTCAGTTCAATAATCATCATCACTGTGAATGTCGGTACTATTATTAGCTGTCTCGGTAAAATCATCAGTTATCAATATCTGTAATAGAAAACAATTGATAAAAAAAAGAAAGAATTTTATTAAAAGCCAAGTCTGGTTGAAAAAAAAAAAAAAAATGATTACCTGAGGCAGAAGGCTAAGCTTCGAATGTAACATCTTTTATTGCTTGCGGTAATTGTTTTCAGTAAACCATTTAAAAACTTTTCATCTGTACTCAATTTTCCACCCACAATCAAGAGGTGATAAGCTTGTCAGATTTTTTAAATGAAAATTTGTCCAAATTTGCGAAATGCAAGCTGTTATGAGGAAATGTTCACTAAGTTCAGACTAACATAGGATTAAGGATGACGGATCAAAACTCTTCACGTTTTCGAGAATTACTTTATCTTTTTTCAAAAATTTTATAAACTTTTAAAAACGTAATGGTTCTTGCATCATTAATTGTTTCCATTTTATTTTGTCTGTACATTCGGCGCTCAACTCTTCCGAAATTTCGAGTTGTATTCCAATTTGTGACATGCATTTTACATTGTGCGATGGCTGATACTTACTCAAATTTGCTAATGCTCCTGTGTATTCTTCCGACTTTGTAAATAGAACGTAAGGCCGAACCTTTCCTTTTCGGAAAAAAGCCGGATTTTGATCGCAACCAGTCATTGCGTGTAAAGCAACCAAGGCGGAACAAACGGTTTCTCCTAAATTCTTGTAAAGTTCAGAGACATTGATACATCTTAATGATTTTCCAACGCCAACTTCCATCCAGACCTTTATTTAAGAACTCAAAAACTTCATGTTAGCCAATATTATAACTAATACATCAGTATCTGAACATCGTAGGTGGACGTCATATGGAGGCTGTAGCTCTTCAAAAATTACAAAGATGGTAAATCATTTTTGTGTCGGTTTCTTCGCGGTTTGAGGCACGATTGAGTATGATCTACTATTTTTACAACTTTTCTGTTGATGGTTTCAAATCTCTAACACTGTTTGTAGTTAATATACACAAATTTATCTTCAAAATAAGCCGCTTTGTTATCTCGTTCCCAGTTTTTTAATAAATATTCTAGCAAATCTTCTTTAAAAGTAATATTTTTTAATTGATTCAAAAAGTCAGAGGGACGTGTTGCAGAGTCTCCTATCAGAATTTTTTGACCTCTGTGAGTTCCGCTTAATATATCGTCGCCTCAGAACAACAGTAAGATATCTTAGTATTATTTCTGGGATTAGATATCTTACTGTTGCTCTGAGGCGACGATATGTTCGTTATCTTTTATGGAAGGAAACGGGGTACGTGTCGAAAACAATTACTACGAATACTGCTGAACATACTTAATAATTTTCTCAATATCATAGCATAAGATGATGGAATTTCTTTCATTAGATATAATAAAAATAATCCATCATAGATGAGAAATTTTGGTGGTTCAGAATTGATGCTTTTTTAAGCACTTTTATTACACTTGGCCTGATTGTCATGGAGTAATCTGAGGCGTGCTTTTGCTTATATTTCAGCTACTAGATCACTAAGAGACTTCTGGATTTTACTAAATTATTTGCTTAATCTTAAGGTACAACTTAAGGCTGAAAATTTAAAATTCTGAAGTAACATCATTATTTCGGTTAGGATGGAAAATAGCAAATTTGATGTAATTTCCCCATCAAATGTTTAAATATAAAATCCATTGTTACAAATTTTGTTGCCTTGCAAATGTAATGTTAATAGTAATCATAATGAAAATTTTGAATCAAGTCCTCTCTGGAGCAAGAATGAAATTTATTCACAGTCGTTGCTTTCTTAGGGTTTTTATCCTCATCTATGCATCTATGCCAATAATCGATAACAGCACTAAGTAAAAAGACGTATTAGGATCTTTATCCCAAGTTACTTATATGTTGTGAACCATTCTTTTGCGTATACTAAGCAACTAGAATACTTACAGACTACAGAATTTTATTAAATGATTTGTTTAACCTTAAGGTACAACTTAACGCTAAAAAAATCAAATTCTAAAGTAAAATTTTGTTTGAAAACAAAAAACTTGAAAATAACAGATTTTTTTAAAAAAATAACAAGCACTTTTCATAATGCACTCAAAAGCACAAAAAAATTGTCCTTTCTGACAAAGAAAATTTAAAGTGTTCCTGTAGTTTTTTAATTCTTTTAAGAAAAATATTTCACAAACGAAGAAAAGTGCGCTCAAGTCATTTTAAACCAAACTTTCCCATTAAGAAAAAAAAATGCGTGTTTCAGCACTCAAATTTATGATTGAAAGCTAGATAATGGTAAAACATTCTCTACATGACTAAAACCGCACTTTTCTTTGTTTTTGGGGTCATTTTCTTGGAAATTTTTGAAAACTACAGGAATTCTTAAATTGTCCTTTCTGACCCAGAAAAGTTATTTTGTCCTTTTGAGTTGCATTATGAAAAGTGCTTATTATTTTTTAAAAAATCTGTTATTTTCCAGTAAATGCAGTAAGGCAGATTTTCAGTTCTGCAGATGGCTATTATCTGTTGATCCAATTTAACATATGCTAAAGAAATATAAACATCAGCAGCAATACTATCGCCGCGAAGCACTGGATCAAGTTTGCTCCAAAATGGCGGATGCGTCGGCTCCTTCACTATAGGGGCCTTACTCAAGCCCAGGCACCAGACCCAAGGTTATTAAAAGCGTGTCCTTCCCCTCTCCTTTCTTCGCAGTATATGAATAAGCAGCTTTACTTCCCCATTTACGAAATGTATTTGAAAAGGAGGTGATTCAAAATATTTTTGAAGAAGTTAAATATATATATATATATATATATATATATATATATATATATATATATATATATATATATATGTAACAAAAGTACGAATATCAATTTAAATATGATAGAAAATTGTAATCATAAAAAAATAATAATTGAAAAATTTCTATTTATAAAGAATGAAAAGATAAAAAAAATCATACTTTTCCAACTACTTTATAATTTAAGCAACGTCTACCAAAGACTAAGCAACCTCTTAGTCACGGTAGACTAAAAATTTTAATAAAAACAGGATGTAAACTATTTATAAAAAAATAAATCAGCTTTATTTATTGAAATTTCGCGACGACAAGCAAACTTTTTCGAGCGAGCGCTAGCGGCCCGATAAACGGTACATAGAGGTACGAGATCGACATTCCGTGGCGTCTATCATGCCTTTGCAACATAACACAACTGGTAGACTTTTGTTTTTATATTTTATACATTATAAACAGTTATTAAAAAATATTTTAGGCTTATATATTTAAGTCAAAATTGACTGATTTTTTCGCACCTTGCGTGGGTGGTAGACACGGCACGGCAACGCTTCGGACGCGGTAGACATATATTTTTCGTTATGTTTATACGTAATCAATAATATTACCGAGTTTCAGCCTTATATATATAAGACAATTTCACAAGTTTTTGCAACATATTGCAAAATTTTTTATTAATTATTGCAACGATAACTTTTTGGTAGACTCGCGTTTTCTTCTTTTAAGTAAAGTAATCTAATATTTAAAAAAATTCTGGCCTTATATAAATAATGTATTAAAAACTGTCGCTATCTCCCCTACTATAAGGAATTACTAGAAGAGAGTATTTTATCCCCTTCCATTAATATTTGTAAAGTACAAGTGGTAATGCAAAAACCATGTGTGATGTAGGATGTTGAAAATAAGCTATGGAACTGAAAAACAAACGCAAAACGAATGCGACAGAACGGGGTAAGATGACGTGCAGATAACTCGTTTAATTATTCCAGCCGTTTTAGAATAAATATTTTATTTATGCAAAACTCTAGACATCAACAGTTACTCAGATATTTATGCAGATAATGATTTTCAGGCTACGTATATCAGGCTATTGTTAGTGAAACAAAGAAAAAAAAACGTACCCAAACCACTGATTAAATTTCCTCAAAGTTCCCTTTAGCCTTAACAAGTTAACAACACTAAATCCATAGCCTTTTAACACCTCTAATGTTCTCTCACAGCCATCAGCTTCCTTGAAACTTCCTCCACAGCTCCCAGCCTACTCAGCTCTCTCTCAATTTCAGATGGTCAACAAGAAAACAACCAGGATACAAAAGAAGAAGCTGCCTCCTTACCACTATTCTCCAGGTCAATTTTGTCAGAAACACTACCTCGAAAGCCTGCTAATTTTTCAACTGTTCTTCCACACCCACTTTCCTTGGCACTTTCTCTATTGCTCTTCATTTATTTGCTTCGCGTTTTCTCCTTTTCAGATCAGAATCAAGAAAACTACTAGGAAACAAAGAATGAAGCTTCTTTCATAAAACATTTTCAGTTTCCCTATAAGTAGCCAATTATTTTATTTTTTCGTACTTGACTTTTTCAATTCCTTCCACGGGTTGGTACAAAAGCTCATGGCCAGCTGTCATTTTTCGAACAAAACCAAAAGTGAACAAATTCTATTTTCAGTAATAGTTGTAAAGCACCGTTTATACGTTTCTCTTTTGTAAGTTTTTATCAATTATACGTTTTTAAAATTGGTCTCTGCAGCGTCTAATACACATTAACCTATACCTATTATACGTTTTTTTCCATTTGTACGTTCTTTTCATAGTGTCCCTTCAAAAACGTATAAAAGGTGCTTCACTATAGTTTTGAATAATAAAACATGGTTTTAGACGCTTAAATTATTTGTCCTTGTGTCCCCGTTATCAAAATATTATGTCTTACAGTCTTCCGAAATTTTAAGAAAAGTTGCCAAATTTAGCGAGTTTTGGTGAGAAATGGAAGACACCTTTCACAAGTTTTGCACAGGAATGTTTTGCCACTCGCAGAAGTTGAAGTTGCGTGGTACTTCCATTTCTCAGCAACTCTTAAAATTTGGGTACTTTTCCTAAAATGTTGGCTGAATTTAAGACCTTATACCTCGATTGCCCAGAAACAAATAACTTATGCGTTCAAAAATATCTCAACATGCCCTTTTGACTTCCACCTATTTTTCTTTATTATTACGCTATTCATGTGGTCCCCTGGTTAGCTACTAAACTTTAAGACAGTTTTGGTAACATTCAATATACTGAGTTCCGTGTCTTGATTCTCAGTAGAGCTTAGAAACTTAAGGAATCAGGAAATTAAATCCAAATTTCCTCTTCAAATTTAATGAAAATTATCATGAAATAGCTATTAAAGAAACACCTCACAATTCCAGGAAAGTAACTACTAGCCATTTAAAAGCCGAAAATCACCTTTTCAGTTGTCTTTAGCCCCATGAATATTCACGAGGCTTGATTAGCAGCGTTCTTTAAATTTCAATCTGGGGCGTTAATGATTTTAATGAGGCACGAAGGAAATGCTGCGCAACTTCTGAAAACTTGAGGAATTCTGAAAAAGAAGTTCTTCCCGAAGAGAAACTATAAATACTTAAAGGTGCTCTATAAATTTGATGGTTGGGGTGAATGGATTTTTCCCGGTAAAAAAAGAACGAAAAGCCATTTGTGTCGGTTTTTTCATTTAGTTTGCTTCAGACTCGGAGATGTCAATGTTTGGATAGAAAAGCAATTAATTCTCACCTCCAAACTAAAATGCTCTTTCCAGTAATTGATTCGATTTTCTTTTGTTCACTAGCTTATATTCACAAGTAATGTGAAATTTTGTCTTAGCTTTTGTTATTTGATGTTTATTGGCTCAGCAGTCATAATATACTTGCAACCGTGCATTATTCACCGTTACTTAGAAAAAATAAGAATTTCTTACTATCCCTCTAAGCACAGGGTGTCCATAATTAAACGACCCTCCTTTAAAGTAGTCTAACGGCGAAACTATTGCTCAGAAGTTAACGAAGTTTTGTGTAAGACATAATGAAGGAATGTGAATTTGTTTAAGGGAACAAAGAACTAGTACAAAGTTTTGCCACCAGAGGGCGCATTTTTATGAGTTAGACATTTTAAAATACACTTACGATGGTTCTAAAACAAATTTTGCATCAAAACATGTTTCATATAGGGTTATCTTTTTCGTCCACCTTCTGGAATCGTGAGATAACAGTTGACCGTGGGCTCTGCCAAATGCCTAGGACATGTCATGATATACTGTATTTACGATCAGGTAATGTTCTAGGAAAATTACGATTTATGAGACACACTCAGGAACATTAAAAATAGCGCCCAAAGAAAGAAGAAAGGTACAATTACGAAATTTTGCATATAAGAAGAACATCTGATATGCAAATGATCCAAGTTTGGTGTCAATGCGCATGACCGTTTACCCTACAGTATCGGTTCAATCGGGAAAAGGTGCGAAATGAGGCAGTGCATAATTAAGGATTTATAAATGTTACGAGTACATCCCGATTGTTAGAGAGCCTTAATGAGTGAAGGAAGTCAGATCGATCAGTTGGAAAACGTTTCTCACAGTTGGGCGAGTTTGCAAGAGGTTTGATTGGGCGAGTTTGCGATCATCGGCATGAAAATTGCAAGCAGGTCGACGAGCCGTGTTGCTGCTCAGGTGGATCATTCGGAGGGTTCCGCTAGAAACTGCTGAAGGCAGTGGACACAAGATGGTACCCACGTGCAAAAAAAAAAAAACGGGTCAGGAGCGACCAGGAAGTCGACGAGGAGACATAATCGAAGGATCGTGCGCCAAGCGCTCGTGGATCCCATAGTGACTTCTTCCACCATACAAGCAGACGTAGGGGTAGAAGTTGGTCCTCGAACAACTTCCAGACGTCTTGCAGCAGTGAATCTGCAGTCCAAGCGTTCTTTTCGAGTTCTCCCTTTAACACCAAAGCATAGACAACTCCGTTTACAATAGTGCGGAGCCAGAGCGATGTGGGATGTCCCTGACTGGTAAAAGGTGGTGTTCAGTGATGAATCTCGGTTCGTTTAAGGGTCAGATAATAACCGCACACGGGTGTGGAAGCGCCCTGGAGAAAGGTACCATTTAACCGGTTTTATCGCACGACATACTGCCCGAACAGCGAGCATAATGGTCTGGGGGCCGTAGCCAATGATAGCCGGTCCATTCTAGCTAAGGTACGTGGAACCTTAACGGGCCAGTGTTACGTTAATGACATTCTGCAACCAAATGTAGGACCGTTCCTAAATGGTCTCCCAGGGGCAATTTTCCAGCAAGATAATGCTCGCCCGCATATAGCTATAATTGTTCAAGACTTCTTACTTCCTTTTGAGACGCTTCCATGGACAGTTGCTCCCCCGACTTGTCCCGTATAGAGCATGTATGGGATCAGCTGAAACGCCAGATGCCGCTGTGCTTCTCTATGCAAGATTTAGAGGTGACTGTTCAAAATTTGGGGGTCCATCTGCCTCAGTACAACGTTAGACGTTTAATTAGCTCAATGCTGGTTCGTGCTGCGGCATGTATGCAGCAAAGGGGGTCCAACGCGCTACTGAAGTAGCACTGTATTAATCTTATTTCTTAGCCTGTATTTGTTTAATAGCCTGGATTTTTGGATCGAGTGTCTCTCTCACCTGTATTATTATGCATATTAAATTTCAATTCAATCCAATGCTTCCTTCTTGGGGTTCTATTTTCAATATTCCTGAGTGTATTTCAAATTATACCAAAGCTAAATGTCAAATGGATCGAGGCTTGTGATCGGCAAGTGATGTATTTCATTAAAAAAGCCCTTTGACGGCGAAATTTTGAACTATTTTTTTATCCTTCAACTCATTATACTGTATACAAAATTTCGTTAATTTATAAACAATGGCTTCCCCGCTAGACAATTTTAAAGTAGGGCCGTTTAAATATGGGCACACTGTACAACCATGTTCAAGCTTGTGAAAAAATGAATAAATAAATTAGCACCCCATACATAACTAGCAGTCTGCCGCGCCTCGTACTGGTATATATAGATAACATCACATCTGCTTTGAATCCATGGGTTCGACAAGAAATAAAAGGGTTATAACCTAGTTAGGATTTTTTCTGGATACTCATTGTAGTGCCAATCGTTACGAAAAGTTTTCAAATGGCACCAAGTTTGGCGACATATGGCAAGTTTTTGAAACTTACAGGTCATCACTGTCACATGACCAAGCAGATGACCAAGATGGTGGTCATGTGATACTTGTGATGACGTCATTCATCCAATAGACAATCTGAAATGACCTTTAGACGGGAATACATACAAGGGGTGCCAAAAAAAAGAAAAAAAAAACGAAGGTATTTTCTAAAAGCTATATATTTATTTTACCAAAAAAAAAAAAAAAAAACTTTATTCCCTTGAAAATATTCTCCGTTACAACTAATACATTTGCCCCACCAATGCTTCCGCTATTCGAAAAAAAAAGTATGAAGTGACCTTTAGAAATGGCTGACAGCTCCTGTTTTTTTTTTCTTGAGCTCTTCAATAATATTGCATATGTCTTATCGTTCATTGAAATAAAAAAAATCACACGGAGCCAAGTCAGGCGAGTAAAGTGCGTGGGGTAGCATCAAAACTTCCTCCAAAGCTTTATGAAAAAAAAAAAACCTGAATTATTGCAGTACTCACTCCACGATAATACTCATTGTATATTTGCATAATCCAAAATGTTTAACATTTCCATCAGCCACAACTGTTCTACAAATAGATATTCTAAATAGGAGATTTAACAGAAATTTGCTGACAAAAAGTACAAATCCCAAAAATTGGAAATTGAAATAAAACTATTTCGGAGAAAAAACAGTTACGAAGTCCAAGTTTAGTGACTGTCTCCGAAATTCGACAACATGCGGTTACATGAAGATTAAAGCTTCAATAGTGACATCTGTTTTTTACACCTAATACAAAAGTGATACATGCCACCAACGTTATTTTGTCTAACAATATTGTCACCACCAGCATTGTGTGCAACCATGGGCGCCCATATGCAAAATTGTAAGGGGGGGGGCTCAGATATTTTGACCATAGATTAGCGTGATATTTTCCTCCATGAAAACCAATTACAGGACAGATTAGAGTCATTACAATTTGACATTTTTAATAACTCATTCATTAATGGCTGCAGAGGAAATACTTTTTACCTTTTTTCAAAGAAAAAAGTACTAAATGCAAGGAAGTTCTAACTTCTAAGGGAGGCTCAAGACCCCCCTTGCCCCTTATATGGGCACCCTTGTTTGCAACCTGTTTACAAGGATCTGGAAGTCGTAGGACAACTGTAGCAGTGCCTATTTCTACAGATTGTTCGATTCGAAGAAATTAAGTCAAATTCAGACATAAGTCCTTCAGGCTTTGAGTTAATCCCTAAGACGGAGGAACCATTTCCTGAAATTAGTTTCAGAACGGTTAAAGAGATTATTGTGGCAGTTATACCGCTCCATTTGAACAATCAGGGGGTGCTACAGCTGTCCAATGACTTCCACCATCGTGGTAACAGGTTGTATACAATGTGGTAACTATATTCAAGGACAGTAAACCTTGGTGGCATGTATCACTTTTGTATTAGTTGCAAAAAATAGTTGCCAAGATCAAATTTCCAACTTTCGTATTGCTGTTATGTTTGAGGCTATAATCCTGTTGTAAAATGTCTTGGTTTAAGTCGTGACCAGAAATGGGCGATAAAAATGAGACTCGAAATGGGTGACAAAAATGAGTTTTACAGTACCTGGCGTCAGAAGAACAATGGCAGTGATGATGAGTGAGCAGACAGTGGCGATGACCAGAAGGGCAATGCCGATGCCTTTCCAGTTTCTTTGGTCGGGATCGTCCGACACAAGCTCCTGCAACACATAAAAAGCGTCAGTTGATTGTGAGGAAAATAATGTTTAACATCATCGAGTATAAAGTCAGCATACATATTGACCTCAATTTTACCAAAACAGCAAAATATTTTGAGAATACAAGCATCAAATCGGAGATTTTTTCACAGGGACACACACATACAAAATGGAATTCGTTTCGGACAAACTGAAATTTTTGCAATCAAGAATTACAGCCATGTGACTGCTCTGTGTTTCTAAAAGTGATAACTTTTAATGAATTTCAGTTGAAATAACGACATAAGATTTCTTCGATTTCTCGGTGGATATTAATACCAGTATTAAATTTTATTTATTTCATGTTTAATAAATTCTCTGTATGAGAAAATACAACATTATTCTGCGCAGAAGAACCGATTTCACGGCAAGTTTATGGATGTAAAGTTTATTATTATATTTCTTTCACGGAAAAGATAGACCGAAAATTCGCAGATTGTTTGTCAGAAAGAACAGTCAGAAAGTTTGCTGCTATGACTACTTTTGAGGACTTTTTCTGTAAAAAAAGAAAAAAACAAAACTGTATTCACATTCGCCGTTTGCTTGGCACCAATTTGCTCTTGTCCAAGCAAAACACGTGATTGAGGCATGGATGTAGTATAGCTAGATACTATTCCGACTAGATACTTCTTCATATTATTTGCCTGAATTATTGGTATTTCAATAATATAGTATGCAATATAAATTTATATTTTATTGTTCTGTGACACATATGTGATATTTTTGACATTTATTTAATTTAACATAAATATTAATAACATTTAAATTTTGTATATTTATGTGCAAAGTGATTTAGTCAACATTTTCAATGTTATTATATTAAAGGTAATGATGTTGTATCAGCAACACATGTCTATGACGTACTTATAAAAGACGTATGAAAAATGCCAAAACTTCAGTTATTGCAGTTAATAAGGAAGAATGTTCCATTGAAAGAATTAAAATACCAGATATCCAATCATACCATTCTATCAAATTTTAAAATAATGGTATGATATTCTGGAAGCATTTTGAAATTGGTTCACTGTAAGAAGTTATGTATAGCAACTTGAACTTTAAATGCAGTTTTTAAATAATACGCCCATTTAGCTCAGAAATAAAATCCCACAGAAATCAGAGCCAGAAATCTGTATGTATTGGCCAAAAATTTGTGCGACAACTGCACTTGCACATTTGAAACTACCGATGAACTATCAATTCGTATAGCAAGAAAAGTGCAGAATTTCTAAACATCTCTCATGAATGATCAAAACCAAATATATATTTGCAAAGAGAATAGAGACTATCCTCATATAAATAATAGCCGATGATCGAGTAAGCCGCGTGTTTCAACAATGAAACTCGTGCCCAGGCATGATAATGTGATAATATTGTTTTAACAATGTTTAACATGCAGGGAGAGGCTTTTTTGTGACAAGGCTGAACTCGATCCGGTAACTTAACTGTTTTACTGGCAAGACTAACATTTTAGGAAAACGAAGAAACCAAAACAATTAAAGCTATTCGCAACTCCAACAAACTATAGGGGGCGCTGCAGCCATTGTCTAATGGCCGATGAAAAAACTAAAACAAACGCAAGCTGTAACATATAAATTGCGTCTAAACTTAGGAAATGATAGATATTTTTGTTCGCATGTATGATTTTTTGTTCTTTATTCATTTGAAAAGATTTTTCAAAGTCTTTTGGTTATTCTGACCCATGTAGAAAGAGATTAGAAATCAAAAAGTATTACGAAAGTAAAAAATTATGCAGAACACACAGTAAGTTGTTCTAAAGCAGCCATTTTCACGATGTTGAATTCGGAATTCATAAATGTTTGGTTCGCTTCGAACGGCATTTTCATTTTGTACCGTTTTTTCTATACATTAGTACATATTAAGTTCAGCTTCGTGACATTTCCGGCATTTGTTGACAGTTTTGTCACATAGTGCACATACGTGACAGACTGTCAAGAGTAACGTTTAGCACTAGATAATTTATTTCTATGACTATATGATTGGATATCAAAAGAAATCATCATGCATTTAATTCATTCGTCATGGAAATGATTTAACTGATATGCGAAATCTTGTCAAGTTACATTATTCTTTCACACAATTTTAAAACCATAACCCTATAAACAGATTTTTGGCGAACTTTTATTTTTTATTGTTCAAATTCTTAACGTTCTTTCTGGATTTTTCAATCTGTTCTGCGATAAATATTTTCAAGAAAATTTATTTGCAAACTGTCTATTTCAGTAGGATACTGTAGTAACAAAGGTTATTTAAATCATTTATGTGGAATTAGGATAAGGAAATGTGTCCAGTCAATGTTCTTAAGTTCGTTTTTTTTCATCGAATTGAAAAACTGATATTTATTCAAATTCACTCAGAACAAGATAAATAAAATGTGTACTCACAGTTTATATCAGATATTTTTGATGTTACGCTGTTGCGGATGACAATTCCAAATGATGAATTACGCAAATAAAAAAAAATACACATAACAAACTATTTGTTTTGCCCAAAATGAACACATGGAACGCAATGTTTTAGTTTTGTCGGCAGTTTTGTAAATCTCCGCAAGGTAGCGTATTCGAGCGCTGGAGTTGCGAATCAGGAGTTACTCCACTAGTGTTAGGTTCTGAAATGGCATGAATCACTTCATAATGTTAGGTGTGACAGTTTCTCACGTTCCTGCTCTTAATATATAAGAATGAAATAGCATAAAATGTTTTAATAAGATGAATAAACTTTGTTTTCATTTACCGAAAAAAAAAACAGTTATTTTTTATTACATTGCGTGAACAAATTATAATAACACGGTATAGCACTGGAGTTCTCATTCTGGGGTACAAACCCTAGGGGACGTAGAATAATTTTAAGGGAGGCGTAAATTAAAAAAATAAATAAATGAATAAAATGAAAAAAGTAAAATAATAATTTTTACGGTCACGTGTAAATATTTTCCACATTATCGCTTTTTTTGAGAATGCCGTTTTCATCCACAGAATTTGAATGAAAATCTGGATTTTCATCAATTGCGGACATAAAGCCAAAATATTGAGAAAGGCACTGAAATGACCCGAGGAGCTTTTTGTCACAGTTAGAACCTAGTACATAAAAAACATGAGAAAGAAACAATAGCAGCCTTTCCACAGTTGTGAAAGGGAGTGGCGTTACATACTAAACTCTCCTTGATCCGAGATTATCTCAAATTCATTTGTATTTTGTCTTTTTGATTGACTGATTTCATATGTTCCAATAGTAATATGTTCAAATTAATTTAATGTGTAGTCATGTGAAATGTTGTGTCTAAATTTTGTGTACCTCCAGAATCAAACTAAAATACAGATATTTTCGTTTAATTACCTGCTTAAGTTCAAAATTCTGATTTGACAATTATACTGCTTATAATGGCCACACATGGTGGTGGTGGTGGTGGTGGCGGGGGCATGACCTCATATTAGTGTTCAAAGGAAGACGCAGAGCCTGAAAAGTTGAGAAATCTTTTTCAATTTGTGCCACTCTTTGAAGAATTTTGATTTTCTCATGGCATCCTTTACTATCTTTGTTATATTATATCTATTAATTCCGAGGACATTTTGCGGCATACTTCGCTTCTCCCTGAGTCACCCCAGGGTGCCGCGGCACCCACTTTAATAATCTCTGCTATTGAATATGACTGACTAGTCGTACTACAGAACGAGATAACTGTTTTGTGAAGTTAAAAATCCTTTTTCTGAATAATATATTCTATAAATAACTGTAAGGGTTCTGATTTCGGTTTTCCTGCTTGCTAATTTTGCTCGTAAATTTCTGTTTTGCTAAAATTTTCTTCCACACACACAAAGAAATAACGAACTACAATCTAAGACGGGTTTTAAAAGCTAATCTTTTAGCAATTGATAACTTTCAAATCGTGTCCATGTCTTCACAAAATATAGACTATATATATATACAATATATAAGTTTTAACGCATGTCTTTACACGATATAAATGTGTTTTCTTTAAAATACTTGTATTAAATTTAATGGGCCTCTAAAGTTTTCGAACTATTTAATCTAATTTTACAGTAGTTTTGTGTTTTCATCTATACGAAAGGCTAATTTTTCTTTTAAAACTTTTTACTGTACAGAAGAAAAAACATTTTAAAATAAAGAGGAAAATAGCATTAATGACGCTATATTTTCCCTTACTTTAAGAAAATCCCCAACTAACCGATCTTCATTCTACATTAAAATTCTAAATGATAGTTAAATTTTAGGACATCAGAAAAAAATCTTAATTTAGCAGCTTTTTTAAGTCGTAAGCAGAAAACTGATAATTGAGTTTCAAGTGAAAACTTAAGTGCTTTTTTAAAAGGCATAAAAAGCATTCAATGTTGTGGAAAAATAAGAAATGAGAACTTATCGAGCGATTTCAAAGAGACTGCAAAGCCTTTTAGTTTGAATGTATTTCACTAAATCAAGGAAGAGAAAACAAGGATTTAAATAATAAATGAAGTATAGAACATTAAAATATTTTGATTGCATGCATTTTTGATTTTCGTCCCTAAAATTTTAGCAACTTACATACGTAGTAGGCATTGTTTTACACATTTGACTTGATAACTTGATGTAAGTAAATTTAAAATAAACAAACAAATTAAATGAACAAATTCATAAAAAATAAATAATGAATGAATGAATGAAACAAAGTACAATTTTAATGAGAATAACAATTCGTGTTTTCGATCCGTTCAACTCATTTTTTTGTATATTCCTTTTACTTCAGTAGTTTATTAAAAAAAAAAAAAAACAGTTTAGTAACTTTTTATTAAATATTGTTTTACTAATGAAATTAACTACAATTCTAAAATAAATATTTAGCTCTTTCTTATTCACACAATTTTTAGACTATATTTGAGGCAAACCTAACCTGGCTGCATTGTGAAGGCTACGCAGATCCTAATGGGTTGGTTTGCTTCAGCCAAAAGTACTACTTTTAGTCATTAAAACGGATAGAATGAGAAAAAAAAAAAAACATTGACTCAGGAAATACTTTTATTTTGACAACAGTTTTTTTAAATTAATTTTTTAAAAATGTCCCAATTTTCAAACAATGCGTGGTCTTTATGACGTCACAAATGATGCACTTTGCGCATCTTTCTACTACGTTTCCACGTTATGATAATAAAGCAGCGAATTAAAATTGCGCTCTACGCTTGCTATCAACCATATCATTGCCAATACACGTGAGTAAAGATGCGAATTAAATATTTTGCTTTGTGAATGGCAACACAGAAAGGCATTTCATCATTTGTGATGTCATCGGCAGAAGCCGTAAACAATGAAAGCGCTCAGAGTTAAGTAATTTTTTTTAAATATTGAACGTAAACAAATTTATCAAAAAATGGTCAGATCTTATGCTTTTAAGCATGCTCTTTCAGACAAAAAGACTTTTTAAATTTTGGAAACGACCCCACTGCAGAATAACGACGCTGTCAGGCTAGGTTTACCCCAACTATAGTACAGTGGTGCACACAGGAATTTTGCAAGGGGAAGACTCCAGGTCAAAATCCTCATTCTCATATTATACCCCAATACGCCGTCAAACATATTTACTTGATTTTATAGATTCTGGAGAACGAGGAGCAGGGAAAAATAAACTATTGAATAAATAATTAGTATTATTTAAGAAAATATACTAGATTAGGTTTGAAATACACACACACATAATACAGATCGGATCAATACAGACATTCGAAATTCTTTAGTCACGTGTCTTTTCATCCATAAGATCATTTATTTTGCATTGAAAAAGGGGTTCCTTGTAACTCCGAAACACGTGTCTGCAGTAATTTGCAATTTGTGCAATTATACGTTGTTATTTATTCCTTACTTTTCGAGTACAAAGGTCATTATTCTACTTTGAACAGTATTATTATTCATCACCCGCGCAACCACCATTTAATTTCTACAGGGGGAGGAGGTGGTCATGAACATTCTCGAGGATTGGCAATTTGTGGCAAGGGTTCTAAAGGCATGGACCTCACAGCCACCCTGCTGCTACACTGGTATTCATTGTTCAAGATAATTTACCAATAAGCAACGAGAAAGATTTTTATTTTATTCCTACTGAATGTTTATTATCTTAACTAAAAGCATTTTAAACGCGTACGGGCATACAGGGTAACTTTAACCCCCTATTTATTCTTAACTGCTCTACTCACATTTTGATACTATGTCTACTGGCATAAAACTGAAGAAAAAGCTACTACAGCATTATCTTATTATCTTAAATTTAAAATTAATAGTAATAAATCCATTTACCATAAAAAGTTAAAGTTTGTTAACACCGGTTAAAATGTACAATAGATAAATTTTGCGGCATTAATATATATTTCATGAAGTTAGAATGAAACATTTTATCGTACATTTATTCTAACGAGCTGAATAGCAAATGATTATCATTTGATATGAAAAGTAATTGATTCAGTGCTGATTCACTGAGAAATCATTTATATTCAAATGGCGTCATGTGATCTTGAAGATAGAGAACGCTAAACTATTTAAGTTAATTAACGGCGGTCGAAAATTAAAACATTCATTTTAACTACGAAGGTAAAGAGAACTTCAGCACCGTTTGCAGGAGCGTGTATTGAAATTTATTTCGGGAGTAGCCCAACTAAATGTCATGAGAATTTTCCAAAGTTGTTTGAAAGTGTTAAGTCCTTATTCACAATGAATATTTAAAAATTTATTTTGAGAGGGGCCAGAGTTCCTTCGGCTCCCTACTTAAACACGTTCTTTGACCATTTTTATTATAATTAATGCATTATTTTTTTGTGAAAGTAAGGAGAAAATTATTCTAAATAAAACGACGAAATAATTTAATAAGCAGTGAATGTTTTTTTTTTTTTTTTTTTTTTTTTTTTTTTAACATTAGAAACATATAAGCATTTTTATTGATTAGACATACCTTTTGTGGCCCTTGGCATGTTTGTCACGGAAGTTCTGCGGCATGCTTTTGCTTACATCTCAACAACTAAACCACTAAGAGACTTCGGGATTTAACTTAATGATTTATTTAATCATAAGGTACAACTTAACGCTAAAAAAAAATTAAATTCTAATATAAAATTATTATTTCGTTTAGGATGGAAAATTAAATTTCACCGTTTATCTTTTTAACAGGCTTGTTTTAATTTTTTTTAACTGTTATTATTATTTTTATTTATTTATTTTTTCAACAAGCAAATGTTTTGTTAAAAAAAAAAAAGGAATTTTCATTATTATTTTTTTTAAGGCTGTAATGTATATGTTTATAAAAATCTTTAAATGAAAAGTTGCCATGTTTTCCTTTTTTGAAATTTTTATTGGCATGTTTTTCCGGGTGAATTCATTATTGTTTCAATGTACTTTTAAATGATTTAAATTTCTTGTTTTTTAACATACAACGTACTCCTTTATGATATAAATTGCAATTTATAATGATCGATATTAACGATCAGTTTTATGATATCTTTTCTACTTATTTTTCTTTAGAAAAATTGTATCTCTATGCATTTTAATAATTCTTGTTGTAAAAAAACTAAAGATATCAAATTGGAGCTATTCACCATTTTCAGAATATGTTTTTAAAAAATAACTAATTTTGAATTAAACTTTAAAGTATAAGAAAAAAAAATTCTAAAAGCTCTCTGAATGTTTCCATAAATATATTTATCAACTAACAAAAATATCCGGCGTTGCCTGGGTTAGTAATAATTATAAGAAACAATCGCTACTTTCATTTGTTTTCTGTTTTAACTGATAAATATATTTATCAGTTGTGCTTGATGAAGTATATGTAATTAATTTTTGCATAATAAAGCCAAAAAAATACTTTTTCTTGATACAAATTATTAAGCACAGTTCATACGATTTATAGACAGTATGGTTTCGTCCATAAGATGTAATGTTTAATCATATAATATTACGCATGATTTCATTCAGAGCCAAATTTCCAATGTTTGTTTGTTATTAATTTGAAGCAGAAATTACCCCCCCTCCCCCCCCAAAAAAAGAAAAAAAAATACAGTATTTCCAAAACATTTATTCACATACGTTTTCGAACAGAAAACTTCTTTTTAAGCTCGTTTGAAATTGTTATTCAATGTATAAATTGCAATAAATGCTTATTCCTATTTATATTTATTGAAGGTTTGCAGTTACATTACTCAATTAATTTTGAAAATGCTTACTGCGAAAAATTGGAATAATTAATCACAACATTTTTTCGTACACGGAATTTACATTGATTTGTCTTCCTCAGCTTATATTCATCTGATTTTGTTTCCAAACTTAATTTTTCTTGAAAACAAAGTTTCATATTTTTTCACTTTTTGTCTAAAATATCTTTTCAAACACTTTTCCTCAGGAAGAAAAAAACCGCTTTTAAATTAACTCAGATACTTTTGAACTCAATTTTGAATAACTATTCTCTTTAAGATTAATCTTATCTGTTGTTTATATAGTTAAAAGTTGCCACAAAATCCACCAGATGTCACTGGAGTCTGACCAGGTTTTCTGTTCGATTGATTGGTTTCATACTACAACTTTTATTGAAATGACTGAGAATGATAAGACGCGTATCAAGCGAAGCCTTGGTCTTACAAATAAAATAGTTAAGTTACCGGATCTAGTCCAGCCTTGTCGAAATAACGCTTTTCCCTGCATGTCAAACATTGCCAAAAAATATCCTCGAATTTTAAAAACCTTACTGAATTTTTGCTGCTTTAACAATGGCATATTGCCGTCACACATGCTATGGCACGAGTTTCATTGTTTGTGGCGTCAGAGCGTTACTCGATCAATGATTTTGGCCATAATATACACGAAGATCTAGATATTCGGGATCCGAATGCTTGAATAAATCTCCATGCCAACAACATCGTTGGATTACCTATAAGTGGCGCTGTCCTCCGTACTGGAAGGCAATGCGGGGGTTGAAGGCAGTTCACTTTTTGAGGTAATTACGATAGGCATTTATTGTTACGGGGACATTAGATGTAGTAACAATCTTGCACTGTAAAAAAATTCCGAAACGTTACTGGTTATCTCCGTGGAACGTTTCGGGATTTCAGAGGTTTTCACCTATTTCCCCGCAAAATCAAGTATCTTCGCAAAAAAGTTTCCTGAATTGCTAAAAGATGCACGAATGCAGACATTTCACTGGTGTGAAAGATATTTTTTGCTACCAGTTTAAAGAATGACTGAGCATGTTTATAAGGTATATCGGCTTCAATTTGATCACGGCCCGTCCAGATTGACTGAACTCCCAATGGGAGCAAATAAGTCACTGGATAGCTGCAGTCTTGCGAGGCAGAAATTGCAGGCAAGAAATATGGTTGGTTCTTGCTTGCAATTATTCGCGCAGCTTTGGCCATGGTCGCGGTAATGCTTCTGGGCCTTTCTTGGTAAACCAGGAAGGTTTTGATCAAATGCATTAAACCTATGTAATTTTTGTAGAAGGTTCACGTTCTTTAACAGGGCCCCCATTATTTTATATTTCCCAGCATTTCAGGAAGGTTACTGACTTTTATCGGAAAACGTTCCTGGTTTTTGTAAGAAATGTTACTGGTTGAAATTGGGCACATCAGCTGCCTATTATTTTCCAGGAACGTTTCTGAATCGTTTTTACAGTGTGTATAAGACATTAGTTTTTTCTCCAAAGAAAAAAAACAGAATTGTATCTCACTCATACACATCAGTCAAATAGTTCTTACACTAGCCGCTTGCGGTGCCTCACAGTGATGACGTCATATCGGCTTGGCGAGAAATAGAAGATTCATCGCTAGGTAGGCATTATTTTCGGAAACTTATTTTCGGCGCCAAAATTTGAGAGGAATCGCCAAACGTCGCCAAGTTTGGTGACTTTTTATCCCTTGTCGGTCATTACTGTCCCTTTGGCATCATCAAGGTCATGTGACATATTTGAGAACGGCCCTCTTCTCAACAGCCAATCAGAATTGACTTTTTGGCAAGATACTTAGATACATTCACACATGCATACATGCGGTCGGACTTAAATAGTAAACATGAGGGAGTATAAATATATAATTTCACTAGTACTATTAGCAATCTGCCTTAAATACTCTTTCGGTTTCAGTGATTAATCCTAACATTCCCTTCGCGGCTCCCCTGGCCTTACAAACTACGCTTTTCCGCCACCCCCTTTATTATTTCTTGAGAAAATGCTCTCTTGAGAACTCTCTTTGAATTCTCTTGAGAACTCTTTGAAAATGAAACTCTTCAACAAATGAAATTTAACAGAATAATGAGAAACGAAGCTGTCTTTTGCGTTTAGAACTACGTCTATCGCCTTCGGTAGAAATTCTGATAAAAGCCGACGGTGTCAAAAACAAGTGTTTGTTCTTGCTAAAGTTGTTAAAGCAAGCTTTTGTTCTACGTTAGAGCTCATTTCTGCTTAGGATTGTGTTTGACATGAGCAAAGAACACAAATCATTGTTAATTACTGCTGAAAGATTTATTCTTGAGAAAGCAAAAGGCGCCAAGAATATTTCTTGGAATTTGTTTGTTAGTCCTGCATTCCATTTCAAGTTATATAAATATTTAATGCATATGGAAAAAAGTTTATAACGTATATTTTAATAAAGTAGATGTTGAGGTAACTTGTGCCGTCTAGCACTTAGCACTGCTTTAGTATTTTTATCGAAGAAAAAACAAAATTTTAATACAAAACAAATTATGCAACTTTGCATGTTGTACAAGTTTCATATAGTGAATAATTTTCAAGGTATTCTTTAGAAACGTTTCTTAAAAAAATTCTAATTAAAAGAATCCTGTTTTCCAAATGCAAACAACTTCGCTATACAGTATGTATCAAGAGACACCTCAGGAACAGTTTGAACTTCTCGATTTACTTAGAGTGTTTTATTTCTCATAATAACATACGTAGTAACAGCATTTTTTCAGAGCTTTACAGACTTCCGATTACAACAAGCCTAAAAAATATCTATCTGTGATATTTTCCTGCATTGATTATAAGTGAAATGTTTAACAGCTAGTTTTCCGAAAGATTTCTTTGCAACAATTGAATAATATGTTAAGTTTTATTCGTAACGCACTATTTATCAGTGAATATCATTTTCGTTAAAGAATTCTTTCAAGTTTCCCCATGATTATCCAGTAATTAAAAATAACAAAGCAACTTTTCACGTTAATTTTGTACATGACGTCCAACTGATTCTAAATAGCCATTTCCACGAGTGTGGACTCATTTTAGAATCGTTAATAAGCTAATGCAATAAAAGTCCACGTTCTTCAATGAGTTTTATTCTTTTCAGCTTTTATGTTACCTCATAATATTGTAGGGAAAAAAGGGTCAAAACGGCACCTTTAGGCTTGGATGTGAATTAAACAGACATTTAAGAGATATTTCTACGACTAAAACTAGCTAGCATATACTTCCTTATACGTTTTAGAGACAATCTTCTCAATCTGGAAGAGTTGATGTAGACGTTATTTTCATAGCGACTTTTTTTAAAATAACGCTTGCAAAAGGACGATTTTGCCCTATGGGTAAGGCAAAACTGTCAATTATAACCTAAAGTTGTAATATGAAAAGCGGACTTTCACTTTAAAGCTAAAAGGGTAGTTATAGATAAAATAGTGAATTTATATATTTACTTTCTCCACCACAAATTATTATTAGTTTTACATGACTTTACCCCATTTTCCCCCAAAATTGTCAATTTCGATTCAAACACTAATTTAACTGTCATCGATTTTCCCCGCTAATCTTTTCAATGTACTATCGTATAACACTTTTTTCAATTCAAAAAACTTTACTAGTTTGTACAACACTATCTTGAGATACTAACAATTTCCTGGTGCAATCATCTTCGCAAAAGCAGAGCCATTTCCAGTTCAATTTTCCATGCAATTTCTTTCATCAAATTCTTCGCAAACTTTTTCCACCAACTCATTATTTAAGTCCAAAATTCTCATTCTGTCAAAAACATTTTTTGGCCCTTTCTCCCCATTATCATCGATGGCAATCTGTTTTTGAAACTCAAAACAATCGAGCGTTCCAATCGGTGTTCCATCACTTGCATCGATCGAGGAGTCATTCCACTTGCTGAGGACGTGAAGGATCGATGCGCTCGCTATGTTGATTGCTTCGCTCTCTGGTGGGCTTTTGCAGGAAGAACTGGCAAAAGATCCCATCCAGGACAATAGAAGATCTGTCAGCTCATTATGGATATACTATTGTCCTTGGAGCGAACAATGATGCATTTGTGGAAAAGGTATTGGATCAATCCCTCTTTTATAAGATACTTGCCTCTTCAATTCCGAAAGTTTTTCTTCTATGATCATTTTCGTTAAAGAAACAAAAACTGCTTTTCAATTTTCTTTTTCCAACCTTGATTCAATTGTAGGGTTTCAAAAATTTTCAAAAGCGTCACGATTCTATTGCTTTCATCAAATTTTTGCAGTGGAAGAGTTAAATTGTGCTGTAGATATTTAGTGCGAATAAGTAAGTCAGAAGGTGAAAATAAATTTTAATATGAATATATCGTCACCTCAGAGCAATACTAAGACATCAAATCCCAGGAATAACACTAAGGCATCCTACTGTTGCTCTGAGGCGATGATATACAGTACCTTGACCACCTGACTTTAACATATGCTCCTGCCATTGAGCTCTAATAATAAGAGGAACGTGAAATGGGCAGTCCGTTTTTTGTCCAAGCAAGTATGACAAAAGGAACACTCTTTTAATTATTAAAACTTCTTAATTATTAAAACTCAAGTTTTATCCCGTAAGACTTTTTAACATGCATTTTTCGACTCCTTTATTTGCACAATTTAGTATAGCAAAAGAAGGGGGTCTCCCCATTAAACAAGATGTTTAATTACGCAAAGCGTTTTGTCATACTCGCTCGAAATTCAGACAGCAGGCTTCATTGCTGAAGAATGTGATATTCTCTCTCCGCTTAGAATTACAGTTCAATGGCTCTTGAACCCCAGAGCCCTCGGTCTCGTAAACTGAGTATGCCTTGACCCCCATGGGCTTTTTTTTTTATTAAATACGTCATCCTTTTGTACACATTCAACAATGTTAAATTTCACAAATTATGGGATGACGTACGAGAAAATGACCCCCATGGGCTGTTGCACCGCTTAATTTTAAAATGAGAAGCTCTTTAACTACATGCAGTGTTGATTGACGTAGCACATATTCTACATAATTCGAGACTCTTGGAGAAGAATTTATTAATTTATCAATTGTGATCTATAAAGAGGAATTTCCATTGAAAATTGTCCTAAAGCCGAAACCATTCATTGGAGTTCATGGTGGAATAAAATTCATAACTCATCGAGATCTTTTCAATTTTTTAAAAAATACTGTGGTTTCTTAAACGTAGTTTGACTTCTGCTGAAAGCAATCCTATATGTGCAATAAAAAAGTTATTTCATTATATATTATGATTGTGCTATTTTTCTTACAAATCAGCGGTCTAAACCACTTTGCAAACTGAAGACCACTTAACGGGAGCTACTTATCCTATTGATATTGAATGTAATCGTGGGAATCGTCTGTCCCTGTCATCACTGTTTTAAGCAAAAAGCAATATTTGATGACAGTACATGAACCTTAAAGTTTGACCAAGGGTTTCTGAAGATTTAAAAAAAAAAAAGGTTTCTTCCACTAAAGCACCTCGTGCTTAATCTCTGGTGAAAGATATATTCGTATATATGTCGCACTACCTAAAAAGTTCAAGGTAAATTGATAACGAATCAACACAAAGGGGAAAAACTGCACTTTCTTCAATATATGCATTTTGTTTTTGTGTAGTACCTAACGCATTCTTAATTATTATTATTTATTGCTCCACAGAATCTGTTGTGCAGAGAAATGCGTGTATTCACTAGTACTTCATTAAATAAAGTTACGATTTTCAACTATTAATTGTCTTTTATTCAGTTATAAATTTTTGTTTATTAATAGATTAAACTCAAAAAAAAAAAAGTGTCTACCCATAAATAAGTGTTTTTAAGTCCTTAAAAATCATATCTTCATAACTTGCGAAAGTTTAACTCCTCAAAGACGTAATAAAACAATTCAGTCCCTTAACAAAAGTGGATCTTTTTATTCTCAAAATGCTCTTATTCTCTAAATAAAAGGTTTTTCTTTTCAGAGTCTTTACGATGAACACTTCTGGAAATGAGGCATGGACTCAAAAAATGGTGTGATTAAGCGCTCGAAAGGCAATTGAGCCTCTTCAATAGAGGAAGTTGGAGAAATTTAAGTAAGCCTTCACTTCTATAAAGT
This sequence comes from Uloborus diversus, assembly GCF_026930045.1. Lineage (NCBI taxonomy): Eukaryota > Metazoa > Arthropoda > Arachnida > Araneae > Uloboridae > Uloborus > Uloborus diversus. Next base: position 27,283 of record NW_026558953.1, read on the forward strand.
TATAAGTATTTAATTTACGAAAAAAAAAGCTCTTTGAAGTATTGTGGACGTGATTAAGATGCAATAACAAGAAAAGTAGAATAAGATTCAATTTAAGAAAAAGATTTTTCTCCTTGAACAAACTTTGATGGAAGTCTGAAACGTTTGAACAGTATTACTTTCAAAACAAAAGGGTTAGACATTATCGGAAGTATATACGAATATATATAATCGAACACCTTAAAGTATACTGCTTCGTCAACAATAGAACAAACAAATAAGAAGAATAATGTTTCTTCGAGTTGAGCCAGGAGGTTCTTACGGATACCTGCAAACTGCTGCAAATCAAAAGCGTAAAAAATGGCATTGGAATAATATATGTCTTGAAAAATCACCGAAAGGGCTTCTGAAGAACTTTTTAAGAGGATGGAAACTCTTCTTTCGGAATTATTGAGCAGCAAATCATTCCTGACAGCTTGGCGTTTTAAAGTAGGTCCAGGGTTTCCGACGAATGCGGTCCAATCCTTTCACTGCTACCTACGCGCTTTGACAGCTTACAGAATAAAACGAAATTCAAAAGACGAAAAGAAGAAACTTTTTTTTTTTTTTTTGCTGCGTGAGTATGATTTATTCGGCCATATTTCTTACTTCGAGTGTTTTGACACGAAATGGCGAAAGTTCCGGTAAATTCCAAGAAATGCTGTCGCTTTGGATAAGTAGAGTTATCATGGTGTTTTCAGAAAGAGAGAAACGATAAAAATGTAGCTTAAAAATTTGACTTAACTTCTGAATAGCGTTCGTTCCTATTTACTATTTTGATGATGCTAAAATACTAGAGCAAAAAACTGATTTTTCTTAAACCTGGTTTTTTATTTATTTATGTTTATAATGGGGTCGTTTCCAAAATTTTAATTTTTTTCTGAAAGAGCATGCTTAAAAATAGAGGATCTGACCATTTTTTTAAATAATTTGTTCAAGTTTAATATTTTTAAAAAATTCCTTAAATCAATGCGCTTTTATTGTTTACGTTTCTGTCGTGTGACATCACAAATGATGAAATGCCATTCAGTGTTGAAATTCACGGAGAAAAATATTTAATTCGCATCTTTACTCACGTGTATTGGCAACGATATGGTTGATAGCAAGTGTAGAGCGCAATATTTAATTCGCTTCTTGATTATCTTAACGTGGAAACACGAAAGAAAGATGCGCCAAATTGCATCATTTGTAACGTCATAAAGATCACAGCTTGGTTTGAAAATCGGACATTTAAAAAAATTAATTAAAAAATAACTGTTGGGAAAATGAAAGTATTTTCTGGGTCCATGTTATTTTTTTTATATTCATTCTATCAATTTCAGTGACTAAAAGTAGTACTTTTGACTGAAGGGAACAATCCCATTATTTCGAGTTTTCTTTTTATTCTTCTTTTCAACTTTTTTTCATCATTTAACTTCTTCGTGCTTTTGATACTGTTTGAAATACCTCCCGCAGTAACCTTAGAGCAGCGATTTCAAACTTTTTAACATGTAAACTGGCAAGAGCTTTTGAAAAAAAAAAAAATAAATAAATAAATCGTGGACTGGCGAGGTTTTTCTACTCTCCTTCTCTCTTTTCTGTTAAAAACTGCTGGGATTTTTTATTTTTTTTTTTTTGACCAGTGAGTTTTTTTGTTTTGCGATTTTACGGAAAAATACTAAAAATAAGCTAAAAAAAATAAATAAACACTTTAGTCGGTATTAAACGAGTATCATAAACATATTTAAATGTGAAGACAAGTAATTATTGCAATAATTGTACATAAGTAAATAAACATTTTGAGAAATCGTTGAAAATTGAGAGGATTAGTTAAAAATTCACGTGAACTATCAAAATGTCGGATAGGTATTATTATTAATTTGTGTTTTTTATTTCTTTCTTTTACTTTAATTTATCTTATTGAGTAAGGAATATTTTTAACGTGAACGAGCGAAAACCTAAGGACCAGAATTTTTTTGAGGACCGGTAGCAGTCCACCGAACCACCATTTGAGAATCGCTGCCTTGGAGCATACACAAGTAGTTCAAGCAACGTTTGAATGTTTAACAAACGTTTTGAAATTACTATTACAACGTTAACAACCATTTGAATACGTTTATGAAGCAAAGTGTGCTATTTTTGTCATTTTATTAAAAAGCTGTAACTTTGAAAACCAGTGTCTCAGCCATGCAAATAATTTATGCTTATAACTGGAGCCTGGATCACCAGTGGCGCAGTTATAAGTTTGGGGGACTGTCGCAATTATTTTTTGGGGCCCCTTTGCTCAACACAGAACAATGTGAAGAATTTACCAAGCGTATTTTTGCGTCATCTAAGGTTGGGGGGGGGGGGGGGGGCATATCTGCATAAGCTGTGGCATATTTTATCATCGTTCTATGAAAATGCAAATAAATGCATAAAAATGACAATTTTTGAGAATAAATGTTTTTCACTGTGTTTTTCACTTGCTCCAAGATTTACAACGCCAATTAAAAAAAAAAAAAAGAAAATCAGAACTGTTTAAACGAAACTTGTCAGTGAGTCAGGTAAAATGAATGCATTCTTAAACAAAGTAAATCATGTTATTTATGAATAAGTTAAACAACTTTATCAACCTTAAAGTTATCGTTTTAATACTTTAAGGGCTATTAAAGTATTAAAACGATAAATCAAAGAAATCAACAAAATTTCCAAACGATATAATTATCATTTGGAAATTTTGTTGATTTCTTATATGGGCCAAAAACTAGAATAATCAATTCATTTAATGTGAATTTGAAAGGTTGCGAAATTATTTGCATACCTTTTAACTTCTTAGGTTGCGACAAGTATAAAACTTGGCGCCCGGACATTTTTACGTTATTCTTCTGCTGAAAATGGGTTGTGAACGTGATAAAATCGGAAACAAGGAAGTAATTTTTAATTTAGTTTATATTATATGTTATATATTCTTTAAAGTCTGATAAGGGCGACACGTTCATTTAAATACCCACTTTGCTCTTATATTTTGTTAGATTAAGTTTTTCCTCTAAAAATAAAAGTGTTCTATTTTTTTGAATTTGGGTTGTAATTTTATTTTTAATTCAAAGTGATCCTATAGAAGTTGAAAAGATATTTTAATCTTCAGCAATGATAGTGAATAAAAAGAGACAATCTCTAACAAAAGAAATCCTCCAAGAAATCCCTCTTGTGTTCATTTATTGCAATAAAAACATTTGATGGGCGTGTAATTTTCAGTGTAAATAATTGCTTCAATATGTTTTTATCTCTTTAGCAACAGAACGAAAAATAGAGCAACTTTTTTTACTCAGGTAGGAGGACTTGCTTGGCGTGCGTAAAAATATATTGCTGCATATTTTTTACATTTTTAGTGCGCATTGTTTGGTTTTCAGTGCGTATTTTAAACATTTTGGTGCTATTTGCAGGTTTTTTCTTTTTTTTTTTTGCGTCCTAGAATCTGAGCTCTACTCTTAGCAATTGAAGTTTTACATCAGTGTGAATAAAAGATTTCTTTTTACTTTCTTCTATATCTAAGATATAGAAGAATGTATTAGATTCGTGAAAATTTTCGAATTTCGAAGGATTCGAACGTTTTGAGGTGTGCTGAGTCCATTTCGACCATTTTTGGAAAATGTGTGTGTGTAACCAGTTTTTTCTGGCCACTCTACAGCAAAAACTACCGCATGAAATCGAACAAAATTTGGTGCACATATGTGCCCCTATGTGAACTTGTGCCCATTGATTTTTGGCACGAATTCCTCCAAAAGGGGTGGAGTCATGGTACGTTTCTTGAGTTATACGTGCCTGCTATTCCCCAAAAAGTAACTGGAGGAGTCAAAAAAAAAATTTGGTCCACATGTTACTCCTAACAAGTACAGGTGCTGATTCAATTTTTGTGTCAATAGCTAAAACGGGGTTGAGCTATAGAACGTTTTTTGTCGTCAATTGTGATTGCTGTATCTCAAGAAATAATGAACGGAATCGACAAGTAGCCCTTAGAGGACATAAGAGCTGATTCGATTTTGGTGTCAACAGCTGAAAAGGGGGGTGGCACAATCGAACGTTCTTTTTTTTTTTTTTTTTGCATTGTGAGTGCCATATCTCAAGAAGTAATGCTATGTTCTGGATGAAATTTAGAATAAATGTGAATCCATATGTGTTGACCAGAAAATAGCGATGGTTTAAAACTTTTTAAACTGTTGTCATCTTGTATTTGTTAACAAATAAATGTAATTATTTTAATTAAGGCTTTTAAAATAATTTTCAATTTTCAATCTTTGCTTTGCTTTTGAGATAAATCGGGAATTGCCATGATCGTCAAGTTTTAGCGTGTGTAATTTTGTTTTTGTTGGGAATATTGCTTCCTCGTCAAGCATGGGGAGGGATCAGAATTATAAGAAAGATATAGAAGAAAGTTTCGCGATGGCCACAGCATACTAGTTTAAATGCACGTGAAAACATCCCTGATGTTTTTTAGTTCATAGAATAAAATATATGTGGGTGTGTTTTGAAAGAAAAACCCATAACAGAAAAAAAAAAACTTCAAAACGAAGCCTCTAAGACTGAAACAGTTTTTTTCTTCCGGAAACAGCATCTTGAAAAGCAAAGAGCATTTAAAATGGTTACTTCTATTCCTACATGTAATTTTACCGAAGAAGATAAGAAACAAATAGTAACAACAGCAACAGTCTAATAAAAAAACCTGCTGCTGAAAATCCTTTTATCTTCTGCACTTTTTACATTTATTGTGAGATGTACATCAAACATAAGTTGAAAAGCGTTCTTTTTTTTTTAAACGTAATTTCGAAGTTAAAAACACAATGTCGGTGTTAAATTAATATTTCGAGCAAACATCTGAAAAACGGGAGCTTTTCTTTTATCAGAAACTTTTTTTCTAAGAAACCAGTGCTCATTTTTAACATTTTATTCCTCGTATTCTTGCAATGAAATTGCTCATTGATGAGGAGATGGGAATAAAGAAAACTGAGAAAAATATCCTTTCTTACTCCAGAAGAGTTTAAAGCAAAAAAAAAAAATGCTCATCAGAAGTAAAATCAATAAAATGAATTACAAATAAAGTGATTAACTTGACTTCGCTTCAAAATTTGTAGTATGTTCGACTGCAAATGAAAGGTTAACATATCAGTTTTCCACTTTTTATTTTACAAAAGAAGCGGGTAACATTAACGAAATGCGGCTGGACCTTTGCACGGAAAACAGACATTCTGTCCTGAACGGGATAGTTCTTTATTTCATTTTAAAATGTACAAAAAGTAAAGCAAAAACTTTTTGCCTGAAAAATCACGCATGTGGGCCTGATTTCTCAGGGAAAAAAAAGTGTTTACATTTTGAACTAGTATGTTGTGGCCATTACGAAACTTTCTTCTATATTTTTCCTTTTCTGATCCCTCCCTATGCTTGACGAGGAAGCAATATTCCTAACAAAAACAAAATTACACATGCAAAATCTTGATGACCATCCCACTGTCTGAATTATTGTAAAAGCAAAGCAAAGAGCGAAAATTGAAAGTTATTTTAAAAGCCTTGTTTGAATAATTACAAATATTTTATTTATTAACAAACATAAGATGGCAACAGTTAAAAATTTTAAATCATTGAGATAATATTTCCGATCATTTTCATACAATTAAAATCACGAGAAATACGCAGACGACAATCTATTACGATTTATCTTTCTTATTGTTGCATTAATAAAGCTATTTTTATTCGCAAAAAAAAAAAAAAAAAAAAAAGAAAAAAATCAACATTTCTTGGAGCGATTGGACTCAAAATTGAACCAAAGCCTGTTTACGTATGGATTCACATATATTCCAAATTTCAACCAGAACGTAGCATTACTTCTTGAGATATAGCACTCACAATGGAAAAAAAGAACGGGCGATTTCGCTACCCCCTTTTCAGCTGTTGACACCAAAATAAAATCAGTTCTTATATCCACTAAGGGCTACTTGTCAAAAAAATTTTGTTTGATTCCGTTCGTTATTTCTTGAGATACAGCAGTCACAATTGACGACAAAAAAGTTCTATAATTCAACCCCCGTTTGAGCTATTGACACCAAAATTGAATCAGCATCTGTTCCTGTTAGGGGCAATATGTGGACCAAATTTTGTTTGATTCCGCCAGTTACTTCCTGAGGAATAGCAAGCACGCGTAACTCAAAAAACGTCCCATTGCTCCACCCCCCTTGGAGGAATTCGCGCCAAAAACCAATGGGCACAAGTTCACATAGGGGCACATATGTGTACCAAATTTCGTTCAATTTCATGCGGTAGTTTTTGCTGTAGAGCTGCCACAAAAAACTGGTCACACACATACGTGACACACATACACACACATACACACACACACACACATACACACACGCATACACACACATACACACAGACAGACAGACATTTTCCAAAAATAGTCGAAATGGACTCAGCACACCTCAAAACGTTCGAATCCGTCAAAATTCGAAATTCGAAAATTTGCACGAATCCAATACTTTCTTCTATATATTAGATATAGAAGAAAGTAAAAATGATACATTTTAAATAATATATAGAGCTGTCACATGCATGTCAAATTATCTGATTTATGTGACGGCTCACTATTTATCTTTTCTTTTGTTCTACCACAACTAATGGTCCCAGAGCAGCTCATGAGAACGTTCCTCAGTGCAAAATACTGCCACCACCACTCTTCATATAACCTGTTGTATATGAAAGGAGCAACTGGTCGCCGGGAAGACGGCGTACCAGGACATAACCATCAATTTGATGAATAAAAACTTGCAATAAATTCGACCAGGCGACTCTTTTTCTGGGACATCTTCTGGTCTCAATTTTCCAAGGCCTTTTATGGACGTATCCGTATAACAATGACACGCGGGCAACAATGATACATGATTGGACTGACTGCTGCTACATCCCATGGGCAACAGTGTAGGTTGAGCAGTGTGTTCCAAAACACTTGTTGTACATGGCCCTGCATTGCATTCGCAACTCCAGAGCTCAAATACGCTACCTTGCGGTGATTAACAATACTAAAGAAAAAGGTAAAACATTACATTCCTCGGGTTTTCTTTGGGGTAAATTGCAGGCTTCAGACAGTTTGTGGTGTAATCTAATTTCAGAAGAATAGAAAAGAAAGCTCCCCACAAACACGTTTAAGAATTACTGTCATTCACTAAGCGTCAAAGCAAGTTATAAGTTACGGCATGCGTTTGTTTTACCTTTTTCATCCGCCAATAGACAATGGCTGCAGCGCCCCCTATAATTTATTGGAGTTGCGAATTAGGCTGTCAACAGAGCCACTTTCTTGCGTTGACTTTGTTTTACCTAAGCGGGAATCTCCAACGTCCGTTTCCTTTGATGACACGTATACATCCTGCACCTTTGCAGGATTTCTTTTTTCATTTTCCCACTTTTCATAAATACTAACAACGATATATCCTAACCAACTTACCAGTCATACAATTTAAAAGATAATCGTTCCGAGTCTTCTAGCCATTACATGCTGGCCTCTATCAAATTCCCTTAGATCAGCTGCCTTGCCCATCACTCGCAACAGTATGTGCAAGGATGATTCGTACCAGCAAGTTTTGGAAGTTTCCGAAAATGAAGGAATCTTTATTCTGAAAATAGTGTTATTTTAATAAAATTATTAAACCTCCAAAGATAATGAAAAGAGGACTGTTATCTGACGAAAATTTGTGAAACAGTAACAAAAGGCTACGCATTTTAAATTGTTTTTAAACTTTCTTTAAAACAAATTGTTATAAAACAAATATTTCCTTTAAACAAATATGTACGACTTAAACTTCAGATAAAATGTATTTTTCTTTCAAATAAATAGATTTTCTTATCAACTCAAGTCGTTTTTGCTCCTAGTTAATCTAACAATCAACTAGGAGCCAAATTACCAATTTGAAAAAACCAAATTGGTAAAAACACCTTGGGCCAAAGGAACCCAAACGCAGCAGTAGCATTGATACAAATGAAATAAAAGTAAAAACGGAAATAACATATTTCTGAAGAATGAAAGCAAAATTAAGATTAGTCTGAATGTGCAAAAAAAAGTTATCACATATTAGAAGTAAGAAAAGTAAAAAATTATGGGGAAAATATTAAAAAGGCTCCAAAATGTGGGCCAAAGTAGCCCATATTCCTGGTTAAACCAAGACTCATAGGAAAACCTATGTTTGCAATTTTCATGTCTCAAAACGTTGGTAAATTGATTAATTTAATTTTCAGCATAAAGGCATTATTCGTTATTAAAGTATTGTTTTCTTGAGCTATTTTCCGCCTTGTCAAAAATTACTAAACTTCTTAACTAGGGAGTTTCTTTTTTCGCAACTAAAATGCGAATGATGTACTTGAAAGATTCTACTTCTTACTTTCCAGACCGTCTATTTTCAAGAACATAGGGTAATTTTAAATTATTAAACTTACACTTTAGATGCACAAACAAAAATCCGCTCGTTATATGCTTAAACCATAATCATTAATTTTCTTTTCCTTTTCATTTTTTTTTTGCATCATTGCTTTTGAAATTTATTCATGCGGCAACATTCCGAAAAATAAATTATGTCTAAAAGTTATTTTATGCGTATAACGAACGATAATAAAAAGGTTAAGTAAAATGTCTCGTATGTTTTCTGCTACACGGAAAAGGCGGTTACATTCATCTTCATCAACAAATGCTTACAACTTTTAGTTGCTCTTTAAATGACTGTATAGTTAATGCTTTTTCTTCGATGCATGCAGCATTAAATTACGATTATATTCAATGGTTTGTAAAAAACTCTTTTTCTTCTATAAATTTTCGTTCTCGTAATGTAAGTTTGTATTTGTATTTTTAGTTATAAAATGCTTTTCTTTTACTAATTAATTAATATTTAATACCAGAATTTTATCTATGAGCTTAGCTTTGTGTTGAAGAATTTCAGAGGTTTTCGCCATCAGTTAATAGGAAAAATTGTTTATTCGTGAAAAATACCATTAAAAAAACAGAAAAAGAACACTACTTTTTCAAGTTCAGGTGGTTTGGCACCTACTTGGTACTAATACAGAGTACTAATATACTACACTCTACAGTGCAGTGTACTAGTATAATGTGACTCTGATAACTTAATCTTGGACGAGCTCAAAAATATTTGTTACATTGCCGATAATCGTTATTGCTGCGCAAACCGATTTTAACTAATAGAATAGTCCTCAGCGTATTATACGTTGACTTTTCAGAGCTACTATTTTTAAGGATATCACTCGGGATTGAGGAATCCTTTTTTTAGTACTCGAGGCCATATTGAGTTTACATGCGGGGTACGTGCTTGTTTAACATGTATGTCAGAAAGTCTCATGGTCAGTCCCTAAGAAATTTACCAACGGTACAGCAGTGGGGGAAATAACTGAAGCACTCTTTCATATCTCATGATTACTTACCCTGCCTAGAGAACAATGAAATGTGTCAATTTTTCAGGAATAATGTACTCTATAAAATTTCAGTATTAAAACTTTTCTGAGGTTTCGTCCTCGTAGTAAAGTGTGTGTGAGCCTCAACTTCGTATACCAAATTCGATTGAATTTTATTCAGTTGTTGCTGTTAAATTGAGAAAATTCTAACTCTTTTAGGTAAATTGATATTTTTGGGAATAATATTTAAAATGTCTTGGGAACGGCAAAGATTGTTTCTTTATATCAAAGTACGATCCAACTCATTAATAAAAATATCAATTACAGTTTCGGATGTGCAAATTTATTTCTTTTATGACTTATGAAATGAATAATACATGATCTGAAGCCATTTTTTTTAATTAAAAATGAATGCGGAAAAGCTTCTATACGATACAAAGTTTGAGATCAAAATATTCAGCAGTTTTTTTTTCTACTATGCTTAAAAAATTATTTTTCTGATGTTTAAGGGACCTTATAGTTTTGAAAACTTGGTTTACAGAAAACAGAAGTTGATTTTCACTAAGAAACATAAAAATTGTTCAACAAAGCAATGCAATTATAATATAGCATTATTGCACAAGCGTTTTATATGATTCTTTTAAACGCCCATTTATTCACACAAGACGGAAGATTTCAAAAGCGTCCTTAAAAGTAAATATTTAGCTTTCACACAAGAACGCATAGCAAGAACAAAAGCATCTACTTTGCCTTCTCAAAGAACTCTCATTTTCGAAAAAGAACGATTTTAAGATCCACTAACATCCTTCTGTAGACATCCTGTAAATATGCTGTCCAATGAGGCTTAAACGGTTCCATTTGCTAAAATACGATTCAGGAGAGCCAGACAACATCGTTCTAACGAAAAGTGGCCGTGCCCCAATCTAAACTCTTCTCTTTGACCCAAACATTTCGTCCAAGATCAAGCATTAAGTTACCAGAGACCAACGCCTCCTAAATACTAAATGCCTATCACATTTGTTTCAAAAAGTGATCCTCCGCCGGTACACTTTCAACGCTACCTGACGGCAACACAAGATATGGCGATGGATCCAAACAATTCAAATAAGATTGTTTGTTGGTTAATTCCAAAATTAAAATTTGGAAGTTAACCAATTGCTTAACTCCGCTATTAATTTCTAATACCTTCGATAGATGGCAGTAGCAAGAGTATCGAAATTTGATTATTGGGATAATTTTGTTCTATGTTAAAAGTGAAATGTTAAAAGTGAAAAAGTGACTGGCATTTAGTATTTAGGAAGCGTTGCCAGAGACACGCTATAAAATTGCCTATGACCTACTGCAACAGGTTTACACGCATTTGTTGAACTTCCTTCTGTGTTCCATGTTTAAATTTCTCAATTTTATGTCGAACACAAGAAGGAATTTACAGAACAGCACAGATGTGCAAAACTTACGAACAAAGTTTTTTGCATTTTGTTGGAACCAGAAAGAAAATTTCACTGCTGTAGAAAAATGTCAGCAACACACGAGTTAGTTGTTGTAATTTATCATTCCTATGCAAGACACAAATTCATGTTGCAGTTTGAAAGCAAAGAAAAGACACAGTAAAAGCAAACGAACAACAATACAATCGGCTAAAATATTTGCGTCTATGTAAACTGAAGCAGATGCATCTTGAAGCTTCGCAACAAATTCATGCAATTTATATTGAAATGCTTTTGCCAGAAGGACTCTTGCAACCAAAATAGTTTACAAAATCCGCTCCTCCGATTTATACTTTAGTGATGTCTGTATTTTGTTCCCTAAAATGGCGTATTTCGTTTCTAAAACACACAAGCTATAAAACAACTTTAATAAGATACACAAACTGTGTCATTGAATGGTCAGTATTTGGGGATAATAACTTTCGCTGCTCTTTTTAATGCCTCATTTGAAAATAAGAAAAGAAAGTAGGGGAATATGGGGCAAAGTGAAAACGTGTAATATTTACTCTGTGTTTAGCACCACCTTGCTGGTAATATTTTAACAATGTAGTTGCATATCGTCGCCTCAAAGCAACAGTAGGATATCTTAGTATTATTAATCTGATTAGATGTCTTACTGTTGCTCTGAGGTGACGATACATAGTCTATTCCAGTCAGGAAAAAAATACCGCCGAAGATTGAAGCTTATGACAATACAGGCAATTTTCAAAAATGGATACTCCTATTGTAATATGTGTTGCAAGTCAAAAAATATTTTTGATATTATAAAATAACAAAGTTCTTATTATTAACATTTTAAATATGAACTGTGATCTTCTAATATGCAGTGCAATATTTATTTAGTTAATATTAAGCTTATTTGTATTTTAAATATTTTGCTGGAGTAGTCGAGTACATGCGGGGCAAAGCGGATGATGCAAAGTGAAATAGCTTATTTCGTTTAATCATTCAATCATTTACTAAAACATTTATGTATTCATTTATTAATTTATTCATTTACGTCCCTTCATTTAGTAACTCACTTATATTTATTCATCCATTCACTTATTTTCTTATTCGTTCACCCTTTTACTCACTCATTTCTTTTAATTCATACATTAATTAATTTAATAATTTAATTATTCGTTTATTGTAACATTTTCTGTTTATTTATTCATTCAAAATTTTATTTGCAGATTCATTTTACCAAAAATACTTTTTATAGTCAAATAAAAGAAAATTCATTACAAAAATATTTCATTTTTCACTTTGCCCCATGAAAAAAAATGCGAAAATTTTCCACTTTTTTTTGAAGGCTCAAAATTGTTGCAAAAAAAAAAAAAAATGTTTCAATGAAACTATGTTTCAATATTTATTATAAAATACAATGCTGTTCTTTTTGTATTGTAATTTTTAAAACAAATTTAATTACTGGTTCATTTTGAAAAGCTCAGTCTTCTTAGCCATTTCACTTTGCCCCACATTCCCCTACTAGCACAATAGCTCAACAATACAATGCTCAACAAACCCTTTACAGGAATATAATTTCAAACAGTAACTACTTTAGCTCTCAGTGAAGAAATAGATTTTACGAATTATTCATTTTAGTGAAAAACTCATTACGTCTAGAAGTGGCTGCCTTTCACTACTCAAGAACCATCCACAAGACAAATGGCATTAATTTCATTTTCCTCGAACTTATTCAAATCTTTGGGGCCATTTCAGTCGTTGAATGTCTGAGCTCTCATAAAATTCTTTTGAGTTAAATAGGCATCGCTATCCCCCTTGACCTAATAAATTAAAAGTCTTTATCATCAAAATGGTAGTTGAGCATTAATATTAAGTCATTATTACAAATGATGCCTTTTTATAGTTTTGGGATTCTTACTTGACCGAGAACGATGACGTCATTGCTAAAGGTCAAAATTGGGGAAATTCTATAGTCGCCAGTGATCGGTAATTACAGTTTCACCATTTTGTATCCTTTTTGTAAAAAAACTGGTCACTCTTTTTTAATCAAAGTGCTACTAAATAATAATTTAGGAAACAATTCCGACATTTAAATACTTTTGAGAGGCTGAAGAGATCAGGGACGAATACAGGGGGAGTGTCTTGGGCTCGTGACCCCCCCCCCCTTAACTATCGACCATATAGGGGAGACTGGGCCTAGTATCATTTTGTCCGGGGCCCTTTTGATATTACCGTAAGATTTTAACTGATGTGAAACATTTTATGCATTATATGATTAGAGTAAACCTTGAGCAATATATTTATAAAACAATTATTAACATTTTAAACGATTTTAATGACATAACATGGAATTTGCGTAGCCTCTAAGTTTGTCTCAACTTGCCCCGTAGCGGGGCTAGCAGTGACAAATACGTTGTAACACGAACAAATTATGTAAGAGATGCAACGAAATGGGATATTTTAGTTAAGAAGACATAATTATTCATTTATAATGCTCTGAACACAAAAAAGAACACCTTCATGTTTTCAATAACACTTTAAACGAAATGAAAATAAAATAATTAAATTATTAACGAACTTTTTTTAGAGACACATTAGAAAACTGCGTTAATCGAGAAAGATAAAACGTAGATCAGCATTACTTTTTGGTCATATTAATGTTTGACTCGGTACAATGTGCAAGCCCATGTCCTACAGCCCTACCTATTTTTTATAATCACTCATTATCATCGCTTGTTTCAACATCCGATGTGTTGTTAATGCAAATAAAATGAGGTTTCTTTTTTTGATACATTTGACATGAGACCATTTTTTAAGTGTCCTGCATTGTACCCAGTCTTCTACGGGTCTAGAAACTTTGTACTGCTCCATGCAAACTAGACATAATCAAATTTTATCTTAAGAGCTATCCAAATCTTTTTTCTTCAATTTTGTCAATAACGTTGGTGTAAATTTTTGTGCACCTTCTGGCATTTCCGTACAGTTTAAATTTTGCTTTTTCTTCTTAAATTAGTTTCTTGCGTTCTCTAGCTTTTCGTTTTGCTCAAATTTTTTCTTTAGGAGCGATTGCTAGAGTGACATTTTAAAATATTTACGAGCGGAGTGCGATGCACTTCCGATTTCCAGGTTTAGATAGCCGTCTTCTTTACTACAGTAAAATCCCTCTAATGCGGACACTAACAGGACAATTTTTTTTATCCGCAGTAGAGAGGTGTCCGCAGGACAGGGGTTTAATAATATTTGCATTGGAACTGGGGAATTAAAAATTGTCCGCATAAGAGGGGTGTCCGTCTTTGATGGGTGTCCGTTAGGAGGGGTTTCACTGTAATAATAAAACGGAAAGTCTCTCTGTCTGGATGTATGTAGGATGTCTGTGATGCGCATAGCGCCTAGATCGTACGGCCGATTTTCATGAAATTTGGCACAAAGTTATTTTGTAGCATAAGGTTTGCACCTCGAAGAGATTTTTCGAAAATTCGACTTTATTCTTTTTCTATTTCAATTTCAAGAACATTTTCTGGAGCAAAATTATCATAAGATGGACGAGTAAATTACGAAATTATCATGACGTGGAATGAGAGAGCGAATGAACATAGCCAATTGGCGAGAAATTCGCCATCCATTATTTGTAAATATACAGGCGAATCGAATGACCTTTTAATTTTCAACTACGGGCAAAGCCCTGCGGGTACCACTAGTTTTTTCTAAAACGTACCGCCGCTACAATGCTAATGTCACCTGCCATAGACTAGTCTAATTCAATGAGAGTTATCCGTTCTGAAGACTGCTCTGCATTCTTACTATCATTGACTAAATTTATTGCTGAAAGTGCGGGATTTGATAACAGCTACATATTTAATTATTTTCACTATCATTTTGGTCATCAACGCTCTCATCTCTGATGGATAACCGACCGGGGCAGGTAGTGACACTGTCACAACGTGCCTCCTTGAATTTGTCACAACTAGAGCCGTGTTACGCCATTTTGAACTTTACTGAATAGTTTCCGAAACAGTATTATAATCAACAAATGAAATGCATAGAATAACAGTTCAAAACATAGTTATTTAAATAATGTTAGGAAAGTTTTCACACTTCAGTGTCTTTAGTGCTAATGACAATTGCAACGCAGGTCGTAAAATTCATTTTTGCTGCAGAAAACACAATAAATATTTTTATCTTGAAAACAATCCAAAGCTACATTTCCTAACTTACACAAGACACTTAGACAATCAACCTGCTCACTAACATGACGAGGTGTTCAAACCCATTGACTTAGTCAGGAGGTTCGATGGCACAAAACTTGCCCCTGGCACAACTAAACCCGGTCTCCCCTAATACTTTTATCATTATTGAAAGAGATCATAATTTAATAATTGCATACCAGATGAATTATGAATATCATACAAATATATTATTACACATTGTGCTCAAATATTTTATGAATAAAGCGTAAGTGTTTTCCATAATCTTTTTGATTTATTAATTATTTGTTGAATAAATGCTTCCTTTCATTGCTTCTGATATTAGTCTTAAAAGATTGTCCGCCGAATTGGTAATTTTTTATTGACACCCAAACATTGACAGAATTTTTTTGTTACCAAAGCTCCATAGTTTCGGTTTAACATCCCTCTCTCTCCCTCCCATCTAAAATGCTAATCTGTATCAAACCCTATAAGAGAATCAATGTCAATACGAAACATCTGTATTCATTTTTTTTTGTATTTGTGTACCCGGCTTAGAAATAATCGTTTGAAACTTCGAATATGCGTACGAAGTATTTTAAAAGAATAACTTACTGTGTAGGCATGTTTTTATCTTTTTTTTAATGAATGAAAGTTTCATTTTATTCTCGCCTGTGATATAGTTTCTAACATTTTTTTTTTTGAAAATGTGTGAAACAAGTAGATTATTGAGATACCCGTTCAAAGATTATTTCACGTGGTAGCAGTGTTTGTAATGAGAATCACATGAGCAAAAAATTCTAAAATACACATACTTTATAGTTTTATGTACCGCTGCCCTGATGAATGCTCGACAAAGGCAAATGATAACTTAATAATGTAGTTTCAGTTTTTTGTTAATTAATCTTTCAATAGAGTTTATCTAAAACCGAACAAGAGGTTACCCAAATAAATAATAAATGCTGAACCTTGAAAATTTCTATTAGTTGAGCTATTTTTTATTAGTATAAATATATATTTTTTGTCCACGTGAAAAATATAATTATTTCAAATAAAACATGTCAACTATATTTGTTTTTGGAGAACACCAAATTTCTTTTTATATCAAAAAATCTTAGGCAAGTATTCAGTACTCATATTTGGTTCAAAGCCATCGAAAGAAAAAAGCTAATTGTGTCTTGCTTCTAAAACCATGTCGTAACTTTTATTACCAGAGAGTTAGAACGTTTTCTCATTTGCTACGACAGTTGAATACTGTTTTTCCTTGTTCAACTGTGGCCATATTGGCCAAATGCCAGTGGCGATTGTTGTTACCTACTGCTGTAATCTATTTCCTGTGAAATGATTGGCACTTCTCAGAAAAATTCTAGTTTCGCTTTACTAGTGTATTTTTCCGTCCAAAATAAATTCGCTTAAGACGCCAAAGGAGTGAAAAAAGGGCAAAATAATGTAAAAAAAAATTAGGTTTGTTAATTTAGTCCTAATGTTTTTGTATGAACACTTCATATTTAAAAGAGTTATTTGTTTGATGAAAATGGGGTGGTTTCCTTCAGTCAAAAGTATTACTTTTAGTCATTGAAATGGATAGAATGAGCAAAAACAATTACATGGACCCAGAAAATACTTTCATTTTCCCAACAGTTTTTTTAATTAATTTTTTAAAACTTCCAATTTTTCAATCAAGGCGTGGTCTTGATGATGCCACAAATGATGCAATTTGGCGCATCTTTCTACTACGTTTCCACGTTATGATAATCAAGCAGCGAATTAAAATTGCGCTCTACGCTTGCTATCGTTGCCAATACACGTGAGTAAAGATGCGAATTAAATATTTTGTTCTGTGAATGGCAACATTGAATGGCATTTCATCATTTGTGATGTCACACGACAGAAGTGTAAACAATGAAAGCGCACCGATTTAAGTAATTTTTTAAAAGTGTTAAACTCAAATAAATTATTTAAAAATGGTCAGATCCTACGTTTTAAGGCATACTCTTTCAGAATAAAATACTTTTAAAATTTTGGAAACTACCCCATTCAATAGCTTGTAGTCATACTGCAAAGCTGGTCAGTCTTTGATGGAGGGAGTTTAGGAATTACAAAAAAATATTATTTCTTAATTTTCCTCAAGTATACGGAAAGTTTGATGAAAAGACGAATATAGTTCTCTATTGCTTTCAACTCATTTTTTTTTTTTGACTTTTTTCCCCGGTAGGTATTAATCTATTGTTCAGAAAAGTTCTTATTTTTCTTCTCTTACTGATTTTTTAGTTGCAAATGTCACAAGGCAACTCTATTCGTAACGGAATGATGTATTTGATCAAAAGTCGAAATTTAAGTAACTTCAATGAATCAGAATACAATTTCAAGTAACTGCAAGGAATAAAAAACGAAAATTCCAATGAAGCGAAATCAAAATGCAAGTTACTCCAGTGGATTTATGTTTGGCTTATACACATTCCTTTCTTTTTATCTCATAGTTAACAAGTATTTTTATTTTTTTCAAAGGTATTTATTTTTCTTCATTGAAAAAAATGTCACTCTCACAGATTATATATATATATATATATATATATATATATATATATATATATATATATATATATATATATATATATATATATATATATATATATATATATATATATATATATATAGCTATTTTCGAAGCATTTTGCCTCGCTCAACACGAAAATCACCATAAAAAGTTCAGATTAGCTCTAGGTTTCAAGATACAGAGCCAACTAGCGTAGTGAAATATCACTAATGCTCTTTATTTTTACATCTTTTCAATCAATAATTCACTGATTTATTCATTCACTAATTTATTCACTCATTTATTTTTTTTATCATAAATGAACCAATTTATTTATTCGTTTATTGTTTCATTTCCTTTTCATTTATTCAGTCATTCTTTTATTAACTCACTAGCTGCATTGCCGGCTTTGCACGGTTTACCTCGAAAATAAAAGTTTTGTCAAGTGACGCATGTTCAACAATCAGGTTTCAATTAGAGAAAAAATATATTGTGAATTTCCTGTAAAATAACCATTCTTTATGAAAGAAAACGGAAAAAAAAAATCCGAATAAATTAAACGCAACGTCTAAATTCCAAAAGAAAAAAGAAAGAAGGGAAATCGCCAAATAATAAACAAATGAGGAAAAATTTTTATCTCAAAACAAAAACAAAATTTTATTTCGTAGCAGTCGAGAAAAAAAAAAAAGTTGCAACTTTCTGAAACTTTATTTGCGCTAATTTAAAATGAGATCGTGCAAACGATAATTTTCCGATTGAAAATAGAGTTCCATTAAGCTTAATGATGCTTTTAAATTTTTCCCGGTGATTTTATAGCCTTTCTTTTTTCTTGTTTGAAATTCGAAGGACGTAAAAGAACTCTATGGGTATTTTCCCCAAGCTTTCGAATGGCGCAATTCGAACTGATCATATAATTATTTCGGGTAGAGAGAGCCGTTTAATGCCATTTTTGGGTCCCAAAATTAAAATTTGAACTATTCGGTACTTTTTGGCGTTCGAACCCCCCCCCCCCCCCTACGTTCCTTCTCGGATGCCCAAGTACATCACCGCCAAATTTGGTTGAGATCCGACGTAAACTGCGGATTTCTATAGGGAACATACACACACACACACGCATATAAATACATTCTTTGTTTTATTTATATAGAATTATTTGAGCAAAAAATATCTTTAGAAATCGAATAGAAAATATTTAATAAGGAAAATATTTCATTTTTCACTTTGTCAAATTAAAAATATTTTTTGGAAGTACAAGTTTACAGTAAAAAATAAGAAATAATTTTTCACTGCAAGTTTTATTATAAAATATATTGTTCTTTCTTTATGTACCGTAATTTTCAGAACAAATGTTCAACTTGTTCATTTTGAATAAAGTAAGTTATCTCAACTAATTCACTTTAGCCCACATCCCCCTACTTTAGGTTTTCCCTAAAAATAACTGTCCAAATGCTCACAGCAAATACCTTATGATGTTATTCACACTCACTAAAATAAAACTCCATCCAATTTAGAAGAGCTCATTATGAGCTTGAAAAAGATTTTGTGGAACTAGCATGAAAGAAAATATTTTAAAAGCAACGATTTCTACTTGATGGACTAAAATAAAGGTTTTTCTTTTTCTGAGCTTCTGAGGAAAAATTGACCTTAGACACTGCTGCAACTATTATCCCAATTATTTAGCAATATCAACTTTTATACTAGTTCAAAAGTGCAAATAGATTGACTATCATGTTGGAGTAGACATCGACATTCAAAAAGAATGCTTCACTATGAAATCAATAAAAATTAAAAAACTAAAAATAAATAAATGTTCTATTTTTTTTTCTCTTCATGATGTTGACTGTTGAAATTGCATTGATTGCAGTTCAAAAAACATAAGAATTAGCAATGCACACAGTATGAGTCAACTTAGAGGGTTTTTGATAAACTACAATAACTAAAAATGTGATTGTTGCTTAAATGTGCTTGTAACGCCTATTATTGCAACAGATTCTGGTTTTTTGATTGATGTTTTGTGTGTATCCTATTCCTGATTTACATTATAAGCTCATGCATGAGCGAAAATGTTCTGGTCATTATTTCAACTATATGTATGTACTCCAGCACGAAGTTAGAACAAAGTGAGGATTACAAACATATTAACCAATTTTTTCTGGCAGAAACAGTTCAAAAACTGATTAAAATGGGAGAAGATGACCATTTAACCATTACCATCAAGATTTACTGCCTATATTTTCAAGTAGGCATTAAAACATTTTCATCGCTAGAAGCTCGTAAACAATGCGTAGTTGATTTTTAATTTTTTTAATTGATTTATTTTATTAGTGCGATATCTATCTCTCGGCTATATATTGACCATTTCAAGTTCTGTTATATGGCACATAAATATTGCATTGAATTTCTCAACTATTATTCCGCCGTGGGAAGGTAAAGCGGAGTATCTGCAAAAAGAAGATTTTGAAATAATTGGTGAAAAGCGTTCTGAATTCCTTATAGGAAAATGGTGGAATTTGATTTTTTTCCGTGTTTTGTTACGAAAAATAAATAAACAAGCTTGTACAAGAAAGCTCAAGTGCAATTGGAAAAAAAAATGTGAAAAAAAAGAAGGGAAAAAAAAGAAAAAAAAGAAAGAAAGGGGGAGGAAAAAGAAATAAGTATTTTCCGGATAAACAGGACATCCGGATTGATGGGGCCGGATAAATGACGTTTTTCTCCATTGTAATAATGGGTAGAGTTAATGGTAGTTAAATTCTTGTAAATATAAAAGTAGAAAGTAATGCTTCTAAATCGCATATTTTATTAACAAGGAAAGCTTAATTTATTACCCTTTCAGCTTTTAGAAGCAATACGGTAAACACTCTAATGATATGCTATTCCAAAGAAGACGTTTATTGGTTTAAATATCATTTATGAGTTCTTAGAAGTGTAATTAAATTTTTTAGAGTTTTATATTTTTAAAATAGGTCAATAATTGTTAAAAAACAAACCAATTTCTTAGTTCAATGAGACGTTAAATTAGTTAGAAATTTTTTTATTGTTTTTAACAGTTTAAATCTCAACTTAACATTTTTTTCAACTTTTAAAAATATGTTTTTTTTCTTCAATAAATTAATAAGCAAAGATATTACATAGTTTAACGAATTATTATATCTAGATTTAGTCACAACAACACTTAAATTTATCCATTAATTACTAACCTAAAGTAAGATTTATTGCCATTACATTTTAAAATAAGAGTAATAGATGAAAAGATGACATAGAACAGATAAACTTGTTTTTACTTTAAAAAATGTGAAACATCATTTATCACTTCAAAAATAATGAATATTAATTTATTGCAGTTTCAGCATTTGAAAGAAAAGTACTTTAATAATGTTTATGATTTAAATTCAGGGAAATCTAGTTAACATATCATGTTTCATTTCGTAACATGTGAGGCTTAATTTATATCACTTGACATTTTAAGTAAATTGTTTTGATGAAATATGTTAGAGAAATGTTTCATTTTTTATAACAAGGGTGTTAAAATTGGTTTCAAGTTAAGAAAAAATTTAAAATATCTTGTTTTGTTTTTGCTTACATTTCCGTTTAGTATGAAATTACATAATTATTCAATGAAGAAATTACGGCGCATTTCTCTGAACCGTAAATTTACAAATATGAAAAAGACAGGACAAATAAATTTCAAAATCAAATTAGTAAAACTAATATTTGTCATATTATAACACATTGTGACTTTTTCTTAAAAAAAATATTACGATAGATATATAACGTTTATTTTCTAAAATTCCATTTAATTCAATTTATTTTACGCAAACATTCTCCCTACGTCATGGTATAGTGTTCGACTTTTGAGTTAGAGTTAGTACAAAAATTTGAAGAGCATGGCATTTTTGAAAGCAAACACATACGAGGTTGTGAAAATATTTGGATAGCATCCATTTTCAAAGTTAAACATTTCCTCCGTAGTAAAAGAAAATTTTAAACTTAGCCTCTTTGCAATTTAATGTTCGAGAATAAGTTGAAAAATACTGGGATTTCAGTCAGCTAATTTAAGTTTCATTTAATTGATGCTTATCAAATGTACATTCAAAATGTTTCTTTCAAATTAGGAAATGTAGCACGATGCTAAAACTTGCAACACGATATTCTTCACTTAAATTCAAGTGCTTTAAATAAACATTTATATGCTCGAACAAGCATAATATTTTATGAAATTAATTGCAATTTATTGATTATTTTCTCAGTAATTTGCATTTCGAAACTAACTTTTCGAGGCATCCGCTTGACAGAGCCTAGGGTTTCCGAATACAAAATCCCGATCCCTAATCCCGCGGGATCCCGCAGGATATTTAGCGGGATTAATCCCGCGGGACTTTGCTCTTAGTCCCGCGGGATTTCAGATCCCGCAAATTTTTTTCTATTCAAACGTTTTCCAGCTTTTGCCGCTTATAAAACGACTGTTTTCACAAGCATAATCTGAAGTTTAGTTCTTCCTCACGTATCTGCAAGAAGAACAAGAAAAACTGTGTGCCTCATATGAGCAACAATGGATTTACCATTTAAGAACACAATCGAAATAGAGTAGATTTTTTTGAGAAGGAATTGGTATTCTCATTCGAGGTTTCAGTTTTCATACGTTCAGTAATTGAGAAAATGCGTAAAACTTAAAAGCATGTTCAAAAACCACCACTAAAACTCAAAATCCATTGAATTACGCTTCAGGAAAAAATACCCCTCAGAAGGTGTATTACATATTCCAAAACACGTTGGAGATGCCTGAATGCAATGTTGGAGCACTTCCGTAAGCTTTAATAATACACTCAAAACTTCTAAGTTACAAAAAGTGCTCTCATAAGAAAAAAACAATGAAAAATCTGACATTATTTATACATTCGGCACAATTTTAAAAGGGACGACAGAACCTTGTATAAAACACGGGATGACTCGCATGACATTGCAGTAAGTTAAGCAGCTCATGTTTTTGAATTCCTCTTTAAAGTCAGGGGTAAAATTAGGGAAGTTATCCAAACACTTTTACTGAGACTGCGACTTAATGAAATGGTGAAATCGAAGCAGTATTCGCCCCTTGTTGCAATGAACCAAATTCACTGATACAATGAACAGCATTAGCAAGCAACAAGGGTAATGCAATTAGATAAAGCAAAACACATACCCAACAACGTGTTTATCTGAAATTCGCAGTTCTTGAGCAAAAATTCTGCACAAAAAAGAAAAAAACTTTAGCAACCTTAAAAAAGAAGATGGTGCACTGTAAAAGTTGACACAAACTTTAGCAATCATTAAAATTCTTTGTTATATGTACATTCTGTTTACGTCATACGGGATAAAAATGACAATAGAACATAACCTTTAAATTATGTAATTCCTTTGAAAATGTTCTTTTGATATTTAAATTACTTTTTTTTGTCTTCTTTTTCTTCTAAAAGGATTTTCATCCATTTACCGTCGCTCGTTATGTCAAAATCTATTAAAAACTGTCTTGTGTATAGGTATCGCCAAACTACACGAACCGATAATGGGTTTCCAGGCAACTCTTTGCTGAAAACACGAGTGATTTTTCTGAACACCGTTGGCCAACCGCCGGAAAAACTAGGTTAAGGAGAAAAAGATGATACAGCATTAAAAAGAAATATCGTCGAAGCTGTCCAAGAAGGTTTTTTACTGTTTTTAACATGATACAAAATGTATATTTTATTTTCTGGCCACAATACATCAATGAATCTTTTCAGTCTAGACAAAACAAGGAAATATTTTCTTCGTAAACTAGGTATTTCAATATGATTGAATACATGGGAATCTTCAGGGGCAGATACAGAAAACCATTTGGGGAGAGGGCATGCTAAAGAATGACCCCCCCCCCCATGAACGAACCTACGGTTTAGAGTAAGAAAAATTTATGAAACTGCTTCGGGGTAAATAATAAAAAAAAAATCGTACATAAAATAACCTGACTGCGTAAAAACCGAAAAAATTAAAAAGAAAAAACATAAGCCCAGTAGTTTAGAATGTTATTAAGTACCGCTGAATAACTACACCATTGAAATAGTTACATAATCGATACACCCATAAGACAAATCATAAATTCAAAAGCAGAATAGAAGGTTCAATAATCGGAGCCCATTCTTTTTTGAATCAAGGAGCCTCGTTAAATTTGAATGGACCCCGACTGTTGAACCTTCTATTCTGCTTTCAAATTTATGATTTGTCTTTTGGGTGTATGGATTATAAAACTATTTCAATGGTGTAGTTATTCAGTAGTACTTAATAACATTCTAGACTACTGGGCTTACATTTTTTTCCTTTTTAGTTTTTTCGGTTTCTACGCAGTCGGTTTTCTTTTTGTTTTTATTTAATAATTATTCTTTATTTTACATTTTTTATTTAATTTTCATTGACTTAGTTAATTACGGTTATAAGACGGTGAATTTCGCAATCTTGTCATTTCATTGAAAGAGTTTATATCGTGAGGTTTATTAAGTAACTTGCGGTGGTCTAAACTACTGATTATTAGTCCCTCTAGGGACCTAACTCGGCATAAAGCTACATGTGCTTGACCTTTAGCAAAAATTTGCGAACTTAAGTCAACTACAACACAGCTATAAAACAGCCTGTATAACACATGATGACGTGAACTCCGAAACGTCCCCCATCCCCCGTCAATCAAATCTTTCTCACAAAACTAAAAAAGCCCGTCAAGAAAGTGCACATCGCGAAACTCAGGTTTAATAAAGAAAAATTCAGGCAACGAAAACGCTACCTACACTTATCTCACGCAGGTAGCGAGCGACACGATCCCGAACTGACAAAATGGCGATTGATTGTTGATATGGAGAATTTTCATTACTGTCATGTGTTTAGTGACACTCCCAAGGTTAAGACAAATCGATTGACGTAAGAATCATCAAAATTGGCCAAGGCATTTAGCCTCTAGAACGCCACATAGAAACAAATATACACACATAGACTCATAAACACATTACCCTTCTTTGCATCGCGCACGTTCATTCGGGTAAAAAGCACCAAATCCGGCAGGAATAAGGCCCCTTATTGGGGATAAACGTTGCAAAATAATTTCATAACCAATGACATAAAGTAGTAGTTCAAATATTTACTTTCAAAAATAATTATTGAATTGAAAAGATACTGTAATCGTTTACATTTTATGCACAATGTGGACGGATACTGTTGTCGACGGTTTAGGAGAGGGAGGGGGTATGACCCCTATGACCCTCTCCTCCCCTTGTATTTGTCACCGGGAATCTTGTTGACTTGGAATCCTTATTAAAAATTCTTCCAATTAATGTATGTTCAGTTTAACCAATTTTTTCAACCGAAAAAAAAATTCATCTGCTCACCTCGATTTAGGAAATTTTCATTTTATTCTTTTTTAAGGAAATTTAGTAGTATGAGAAACAAATTTAGAATCTTGGCAATATTAAGAAAAAAGGGAAGAAAAATGATTCAGTTAAGGAGGTCAATTTAGGAATTATCTTTCTAGTTTGGAAACTGGCAACACTTGAAATTAACGTTGCATTCCGTATAGGACCTGGAAATAAAAAGGAACAGTATCTTGACATTGATGGATGGATTATTTTAGTGAATAATTCAGTTTCACAAACAGCTTTTGAAAGATAAAAGAGACATTGGTTGACAATTGTTGCGGGATGAAGTTAAAAAAAAATAAATCAATTAATAAATAAATCAACATAAAGTCATTGTTGTAAAATTGCCAAAATTGTCCTATCGTAAAAAAATAAGGTTCCTTCTTTGTCTTTGTGGAATAAAATATGTTTACTCTGGTTCAGAATCCTTTCTTGTCTTTTCTGTAAAATGACTTCTTTTATGGTTTTTTTGAAACGATTTCTAGGAATTTTTTACCGCACTCCGGTCTGAAACCTTAAGCTGTTTCATTTGCAAAGATACCTGCCTCTTGTTGTCGATGGAATATAAATGACGCTAACAATTGACGGAAAAATATTTCGATTTTTCTGGAAATATCTTTGATTGTCTTCTAGTAATATAGAAAACTTCTTTCATAATGTCTTCAAAACTGATTCCCTATTGGTCACAATCTATAATGAAAGATGTTTATGAAGAATTGTAAACTTGGTTGCCGCTTAATATCAAGGGTTCATCACAGAATATTAAACGCGCTGATGTGTGCCTCACATGACTTCCTTTTACGACAATTTAATGAAAATAGCACCTTACAATAAGCAAAGAAACACTTTAAATGTCCCCTCCCCCCTAGTTTGTCGCGAACCGTAGTAAAAAAGCGTTTTACATGATTAAGTTTATTTTAAAGTGATTCAATGGTTAACTCTCTAGATATCGCACACAGCGCCAAACAGAAACCAGATTCGAAAAAAAAAAATCTTTTTTTGTTAAATTTTTTGCCAACTTAGCGATACATCACTAAGTTGGAGACAAAATTTGGCGACCAAAAACTAGGCCTCGACGGATGGTATTTTTTGGCCGATGGGCCGATGCCGATTATTGGCCGGTTGTTCAAAGATGGCCGATTGTTTTCCTCCAAATGGCCGATTACGGATGACCGATGGCCGATGCCGTTGGCAGATGACAAAAAAAAGTAAAAAAAAAATAATTTGAATTCTGATATTTTTAATTTAAACTAAGCTTTTCGCAATCACGAGTTGCGACAGGACCCTACTCATTGGAGTGACTGTTTCTAGAAACTGCTCCTGTTCCCCCAAACCGGCCCCTTCTCTTCGACGGTTACGTGTATATATAAGCGCGCATGCATGTGTAGGCTTGTGTGTGCGTAGACCTGTGCCTACACGTAGGCGTGTGTCACTCTCTGTGTGTAGGCGCTTGTACATATGTAAGCTTGTGTGTGCATAGACTTGTGTATGCACATAGGCGTGTGTGTGTGTATGAGCGTGTGTAGGACATGGACTCCATCGACCAGGTGAAGCGGATTTCGGGGAACATTGCTCAGGACCGGAGGAGCCGCGCCTGCTGAGAACGGTGGGCGTGAGTGCTGCAAAAGGAAGCGGGGGGGGGGGAATAAAATCAACGTAACGTCAAGGACGGTCAAATGAGAACAATAAGCAATCGTGATTGCTCAAAAAAATCTAACAAAAATAAATCGATAAGATTGCCAGGGATTTAAAGTATCATTGATTCAATCCACTTTACTTCCTTTCTACGAATGAGGAATTGTAATCACAAAAAAAAAAGAAAAAAAAAATCAGATTTCGACCTAAAATTTTATTTTATGATCACCTAATTTAAACTTCACAAGTTTTTTCGGCACATCTGTGCATGCATATGTACCTAAGAATATATAGATGACCGAAAATATCCATTTTAAACGCCTCCTTAGTTAATTATCGCAAATTCTCTTGTGATGTCTTCATGCACGTTAACTTGTGTCACTCAAAAACGTTACGAAATGGTAAGTTGAAAACTCATACGTACGTAGTATGATCTAGAAGTTTGAGGACAAGCTGTATAAAACTTTATCTTAATAGTTCACATTACCAAAGCACATCTATCTGCAAAATAGTCACCTTGAATGACTATGCACTTCTGCAATTGTTCGTATATCTTGTAGAAGGACTCCTGGAAGACATTTTTCGCAACCTCCTGTAAGGCCTCTTGCGCTGCCGCTTTAACTTCATCGTGGGGAAGAAGGCGACTTTCATGTGGAGGATGCACGGTTTGATTGGTCAATACTCTGATATAACAAACATAACATTTCGTCGAACTTAGCTCCGTGTGAATTTTACCTGTTCCCAGAAAAAAAGCATTTGCATAGACGTCGCTTTCTTCCGTCAGGAGAAGATAAAGCTGCCCCACAGAAGGTCGCGAAAAATAGCTTCCAGAAAAGTTTCCAAAAGTTATATGATCACTGGCAGAAGTACATAGTCCCCCAAGGTGACCTTGTGAAAGTGGATGTGCTTCGGTAATGTGAACTTTCTGGGTAAGGTTTTGTACAGCTTGTCCCCCGAGTTTTTGGATCGTACTACGTACAATCTGTATAGAATGTAGTTATGATTCCTTTTTTGACTGCTGTATGATGGAAGACAAAGAACAAAAGCAAAAAAAGGAATAAAAACAACAAAGAAACTGTTTAATAATCAATTGATTTATTGTTTTTTTTAACTGAACATATAACTAAGATTTCAGTAATATTGTAATAATGTATGGATTTAGGTACATCAAACATAGTTAAAAAACATTAAATTACGTTGTTTTATCATTCAAAAAAAATTAAGAATAAAACAATGAAACTGTCAACAAATTACGCAATTAAAGTGGAAAGATTGCACGTAGACATTTTTTAGTCATCAAATTAAAAAAAAGCTAACAGATAAATTACAATATTAAATCATATTAGGAATATTTTTATAAAAATATGATGAAAATGAAAATAACTTATTCATTGATTTTATATCTTTACTAATAATAAAGCTGAAAGTCTCTCTTCCCGAAGCTGTCCGGAGACTGTCTGGATCTCTGTGACGCGCATAACGCCTAGACCGTCCGAGAGATTTTCAAGAAATTTGGCACAAAGTTAGTTTGTACATGGGGGTGTGCACTTCGAAGCAAAATTCGATGTGGTTTTTTTTCTATTCCAATCTTAAGAACAAAACTATCATAAGATGGACGATTAAATTACGAAATTATCATAACGTGGAACCGTAACACGGACACAAGCCAATTGGCGAGATACGAAATTATCATAACGTGGAACCGTAACATGAGTACAAGCCAATTGGCGAGAAAATTCACCATACATTATTTGTAAATATACAGGCAAACCAAAAGACCTACTAATTTTTCTATTACGGGCAAAGCCGTGCGGGTATCACTAGTATGCCAGTAATCAATTCAGAAGGAATCATCGTTACTGCGATTTGTTTATATTTTTTTCGAGCAATCCGAATTGCTTATTATCATCACTTGACCGCTATTGACGTGCCGGTTCCTTTTTCAATGTTCCCACGTAATGATCATCTCTGATAATATGTAAGGCAACACCTCATCCATATTTGTACTGTATTCCAATCGTTAAATATATTTATTTATTTCATTTTACACAAACTGCCGAATGGCAACACCTTATTGTTAAAAAGTAAAAGACGCACGAGATCGTGTTCGATAGATTTTTAATTTAACTGAGCGACGACTCCTTGAGGTATAACAACGTTATGTGTGATGTTAATACAGTTTGATTGATTTTTATGTTATAACTAACAAAAATACCAGGCGTTGCCTGGGTCGGTAATAATTTTGAGAAACAATCGTTACTTTCTTTCGTTTTCTGCTTTAACTGAAAGAACTCAAAAGACACCACTTTAAAGTGATTAAAAATCCAGCTTCGTCCTTACCCATAAAAGTAAAATAGCAGTAAGTATAAAGAACAAACGAGTATTCATTTAGAAACGAAAGCGCGGATTGAGGCATATAAAAATTTGAAGAATTTCCAAAATGAAAACACACAAAAAGAAAGGAAAAAAAAGTCTCCTATGTTTCCCTAAGTGTGCAAAAAGTAGAGTTTCCAAATGTTTAAATGACTTTAAACTCATGTTTGCTCCGGAGAAGCCTTGATTCCAAATTTTCATTATGATTACTTTTAATATTGCTGTTGTAAGGCAAAGAATTTTCGTAACAGCAGGTTTTATATTTAATCTTTTAACGGGAAAATTGCATGACATTTACTGTTTTCGGAACTACTTTGATATACCCCCCCAAATCGGAAATTTGGCGACTTTTTTTGTTTTTGTTGACACAAAACTTTGTTGCCACAAAAACTGTTGCCACAAAACTTTAAAAAAAACTCAAAAAATGGTACAAAATACAAGAAAATACTTAATTTGGCAACAGCAAAAACCTAAAAGCTGAAAAAACCAAAATTGGCAACACCAAAATAAGAAACAGCAACCCAAAAAAGGCCGTAGGAAATGCCAGATTTGGCGCGTAATTTTTGGGGGTGTATATCAAAGTTATACCCTGTTTTCTATCATAACGTTTTTAAACTGAGTTTTTTAGGAACTTAGATAACCAAAGTTGCTCCGTGATAATGTAGCTATCTATGGTGAAAAAATGGTTGAAATCGGTCCAGTAGTTTTGACGATTACCCCGGACATACACACAGAAGTAGCCATTTACGTATAAACATGGAGTCAAATTTATATAAGAAATTAGGGAGGTGGTGACTTTCCGACTTGCTCTTTACCTTAGATTGGTATATACCTTATAGTTTTGTCATGCTTCGACGAAAACTAGCCGATGAGGAACATGCTATCGCACTAATAACGTGCTAAGATGTTATCGCAATTCGGGTTGCGAAAACATGTTTCGAATGCAACTTGCTAGCATTCAAATGAAAAGGGCCCGAAGGACCCATCGCCGGAAGCAGATTTTTGTTTTAAATAAATTCTTTTAGGTTCTTTTTTAGAGAGGTAAGTTTAATTTTTATTTATTGAATAGCTATGGTAAATTCTTTAACACTGGTTTAGGGGCGGTAACTTACTGCTTAAATACTTGCTTACTTACGTTTAATTTAGTTTTTATAAAATTATTCGTTACTAGCAAAAATACCCGGCGTTGCCTGGGTCAGTAATAATTATGAGAAAAAATCGCTACTTGCTTTGGTTTTCTGTTTTAAGTGAAAGAATTTAAAACCCATCTTTTTGACATGATTAAAAATAGAGTTTCTTCCTTTCCCATAAAACTAAAATAGCAATAAGTATAAAGAACAAAATAGTATTGATTCAGAAACAAAAGCACTATATTTTAGCATAAATAAATTTCCAAAACATGAAATTAATCTTCTCATGTTTAAAAAGATTAATCTGTTGATACATTTTTTTTTTAACACGGAGTCTAAAACCTTTTCTGCATGGCTATTGAAGTACGAAGTTTTTAAAAAAATGTAATCCCCTTATACTTGCTTTAGTTATTTTGGGAAATTTCAAACATTGTGGGCTCTTGGTGCGATTTTACCGAATTTGTGGGAATCGTTTTGGGATACCTTCGATGATGCTCCTCCCTTCTTTCCTTACTTTGTAAAACGATATGATATTAATTTTCGTTACAGAGATATTATCGCCAGATGCTGAGATACTTTTGGCCACCATAAAATGGCGCTAAAGAGTTTCATCCAAAATAAGTAGTAAAATTTGGCGATTGTTTGAAATTGTGCAAAAAGGAAAATTAATGGAAGTTTTTGTGCTGTTTATGGATTTGCCTAATTTAGTTGCTGGATTATTTAACACAGTAAAAAAAGTTTTTTAAAGATTCTTTGATTGGCGATATTATGTTTACATGGTGAAAGCTGAGAAACATTATGACGCAGTCTTCGGCTTCAAAAACAGCAAAAATTTTGCCAATCTGCTGGATGATTGGATAATGAGTAAGTGTTCAATCAGCATAAATAATAATAAAAACCATTAATTACATTAAAGTTCCGTTTAAATGGAAAATCATCAGCCAAATCATGTATTATTTGCCAATCTTGTGCAAAAATCTTACTTCAAGATTTGACTTGAGAAAAGCCTTGAACAATCACGAAAAGCAAAGAAAGTCAACAATATAACAATTGTCGCTATCGACAGGGAGTTGAGATGATACACTAAATACTGTAATGAGTTGAGGAAAGCCTTCGAACATGGAACCAAAAAGCTCATAACTCGTTTTTTATTCTACTTAGAAATTTCGAACAGGTGCTATCTTCAGCAGAAAAATCAGAGTTTTCTATGGACACATAATGTAAATATGTGCAAGTATTTTTTCGTCCCTATATTAGAGAATTTACACGAAAATTGTATTTTATTGCCCCTCTAAGGGGGTTTGCCTCCCATAAGAGGACGAAAACTACCCTATGTGTTATTCTGATGCATAAGCTATATTGTCAAGTTTCATCAAAATCCGTTCAGTAGTTTTTGCGTGAAAGAGTAACAAACATCCATACATCCATACATCCAGACAAACTTTCGCATATATAATAGTAGTAAGATTAAACAATATTTTTTTTGTTAAAATAACAAATGACATTGTTAGTAAAATTAAACTGTTTTTTAATATAAAATATGCATATAACGTATATTCATTTTTAATCTAAACGTATATATGTTTTGTAATATTAATTTTTTTTCCTAACTTCGATTTTTCCAGCATGTCAGAAAGAATCATGCAAGTGTTATTGAAAATCTGGTGACTCTCGAATTTTGCGGCATGCCAGATAATGCGGGGGTAATACGGTACGTACATACATATATACATACGTACGTACATACATACGTACATGCATACGTAATAGTTGACGTACGTACATACGTACGTTCATACATACAAACAAACATACGGACGTCACGAGAAAACTCGTAATAATGAACTGTGCGATCGTGGATGGATTTTTCGAACGTTCATATACACGTGCGGTCGGGCCAAAAAAACAAAAAAAAAAAAAAAAAAAACAAAAAAAAAAAAAAACTCCAGATTCATTCGGGGGTGCGCAAAATCTAATTTTAGGCCGCTATTTGAGCGAATACTATATTTCCTATACTTGTAAAAGGGAGTAAAAAGTGAAAACTATAAAAAATGAATTATTTCATACTAGCTTTTACCCGCGGCTTCGCTCACGATAATATAGATTATTTTAATCGATTCAAGTTTCAGTCCACACAGGCAGATGTCAAAGCGTTATCAAAGAATGGTTTGTCCCAAGTTTCACCGACATTTCAAACTCCCCCCTCCCTCTTTGATATATCAAAAAGGATGATTAACACTGAAAAACGGGGGGGGGGGACAAATGAAATGTCGGCGAAACTGGGGAGACATCCAAAAAATCACGTAAATCAGGAAAACGTTTAAGAGTAGTAAGGAAGTTTGTACGGGTAATTCTTAAAAATTCCAATTCGAGTGACGTTGAATAGTTAAGGTGTGAAAGAATTACAAACAAATGAACAAACAAAGTCACTTTCGCATTTATAATATAAGTAAGGATTGTTATTATTTTTTCTTTGAACATAGTCTAAAACCTTCTCTATATGGCTATTGAAGTACAAACTGTTTAAAAAAGATGCAGCCGCCCATAATTCTTCTATAACTGTTTTAGTTATTTTGGGAAATTTCAGTTATTGTGGGTTCTTTCTGCGATTTAAAATGTTACCAAATTTCACCAAATTAACCCAAAAATAGTTTTGGGATACTTTGGATAAGGCTTCCCCTCCCCCCTACTTTTAAAACTATGTGTTACTAATTTTCATTGAAGAAATATTGTCGCCAAATATTGAGATATTTCTGGTGACTATTAAATGATGCAACACATTTTCAGCCGAAATGTTTCCAAAATAAGTGGTAAAATTCAGCAATTGTTTAAAATAGTGCAAAAAGAAAAATTAATGAAAGTTTTTATGCTGTTTATGGATTTGTTTAACTTAGTTGGGGGATTATTTTAAATGTTAATAAAAGATTCAAAGATTCTTTCAATTGCGATATTTTGGTTACGTGGTGAAAACCGAGTAACAGTATTGCGATGTTTTAGCTTCAAAAACAGCGACAGTTGAAAAAAATTGCCAAATGCCTTAGCTATTGAAGTCTTTCTCCAAAAACAGTTTGGCGAGATTCCTGCTGGTCAATTGAATAATGAGTAAATGTCCAGTCAACACAAATAAATTTAAAAAAAAAAAAACATTTATTGCATAAAAGTTGCATTGAAATGGAAAATAATCAGCCAAATCATTTTATTTTTAGCCAATCTTGTGCAAAAATGTTATTTTGGGATTTCAATTGAGAACAGCTTTGAATAGTCAGACGAAAAGCAAAAATAGTCAACAATATAACAATGGTAGCTGTCGCCAGGGAGTTGAGATGATACACTAAATACTGTATTGAGTTGAGGAAAGCCATCGAACATGGAACTAAAAAGCTTATAGGGGGACCCGGGGTAAAATGGGTAGCCGGGGTAAAATGGGTATAATTGCATTTTTCTTGATTTTATTCTACTGGACAACATTTTTGAGAATAAAAAAATATGATGAAAATGTTTACATAGCAGGCAACATTTTGACTTGAGGAAAAAAAAATCTAGCAACTCATTTACCAGGCTTAGCAACAATTTTATTTTTCAGAACACAAAGCAATGCGTTTATAGTGAGTGATTAACTTCTTTCTAGAAAAATTTACAGGAAGAGTTTTGGAAGTTTTTTATTTGGATTTGATAGAAAAAGAACTTTTCTAACAGAAAACTCAAAAAATAAGTAAATTTTAATATTTACAAAAATTTTGTAGTACTTTTAGTTGCACGGGGTAAAATGGGTATAGCCAACATTTTCGAGTTAAAGACATTGAGTGCATGAAGATTAAAAACTTAATTATCTTTGCAAGACAAATGTTAAATATTATTCATCTTTTAAACTAAAAGTATGTTTTTAAAAAGTTTTATGAATAATAACTCTTCATTTATTTGTTGTATTTTAATTACTATAACTTATGCCAATTAGTACTTACAGGTATTATATTTTTTGATTATTATCGATATAGTTCATGATTACTGTAGGTTAGTAATTTACTGTAAGTTTATTATGTATATGGTTCATTGCTACACATTATAAAACATAGTAAGTATTGATAGCTAATATGCTGTCTTTTTAATTTCCTTTTAAAACCACCAACCCCATTCCCAGAACATAGTCTAAGTACAACCTCACATACAATCACAACAGAATCCTTATGCCTCATAGCAAAGTTGTACTAAATCCTCCTACTATAACTCTTGGTTCACAGCCATTTTTAGCACTGGTAAGGAAATGAAAAATTTACAAAAAAAAAAAAAAAAAGTAAGAGTCTAAACAAAGGTGGGAGATGTTGTAATTACAGAGCAGGAGGCTGCAAGATTGTACACAAACAGGCAAGAGACAAACAAAAGCAGAAAAAATAAATAAATATACATAAAATAAATAAATAAACTAAAAAAAAACATTAACAATAATTGATAAAATAACTAATGAAGTTGCAGAGAAAAATAGTGGTTCTCCTAGTTGTTAATTCCAGCAATTGGCAACAGGGCCGTTGTTAAATTTGTGGAATTCATAGGTTTAATCACTGAAATCTCAGCTGAAGGTGAATATACTGAGAAGTTTGCTACAAAATCATCTGTCAAATTATCCTATGTGCTCCCCAAGAAAGATGACATTGATGTTGTACAGGGACATCACCTCAGCCACACCGCAAGTCTTTGCCAATGCGCCTTTTGTTCATAAATTTGGTTCTGTAAACATTTTTTGTGGTTGTTTTGGATTAAAGTTTTTATCCTCCAATGCAATTATACCCAATTTAAAAAAAAATTTCTCCATTAGTTACAGTGTAGTTCAACTTTAAACAGCATATACCCATTTTACCCCGGTGTATACCCATTTTACCCCGAAGCACGGGGTAAAATGGGTATACACAAGGGTAAAATATGTATACCCCTTTACACTAAATTTAAAGCAAAAAGTTAACACAAACTATGCCCAAATTAGACCTAAGATACACAATGTATAGAATATTCAACAAAAATACAATTATATTTCATGATATGTCTGCTATGGGTCAATGAAATTAAAAATGCTGTTTTTTATACCCATTTTACCCCGGGTGACCCTAACTCATTTTTATTCTACTTAGAAATTTCGAACCGGGGCGATCTTAGTAGAAAAATCAAAGCTTTCAATGAACATATAATGTTAATATGTGCAAGTATTTTTTAACCCCCATATTAGAGAATTTGTATGAAAATTGTGTATTATTGCCACACTAAGGGGGGTTTTGCTCCCCATAACGGGACGAAACATACCCTATGTGTTATTCTGATGCATAAGCTATGTTATTGTAAAGTTTCATCAAAATCCATTCGGTAGTTTTTGCGTGAAAAAGTAACAAAAATCCACATCCATACAGACAAACTTTCGCATGTATAATAGTAGTAAGACTGTAAGAATGTTGATGCTTTTCCAAAGTCAGTTTTGAGCTATCCATATAGACTCTGAAGAATCTGCTGAGAAGCAGATATAATTACTGATTGATCGCTACGGATTATGATATGTTTGGATTCAACCGCATTGTATTGTCTGACTTTCAGAAGTTCGCGCTTGTCCACGCCTCGTTTCAGAAAAGTCCACTTTCATGAAAGAGCGTTAGGGGGAGGAAAAATAAACGAAGAATGCGGAAAACATTGTGGCTATATATATATTGCTCAAAGCCAATCATTTGCATCTTTTTGATGATGAAGTGAAGGGCGTCCATAAAGGAGGGCGAGTAGGGGCTCAAGCACCCCTTCAGAAATTAGAACCTACTTGCTTTTTGTGCTTTTTTTCCTTGTAAAATTGAATAAAAAATTTTTTTCTAGTCATTAATGAATAAATTATTAAAAATGTCAAATTTTAATATGTGTAATCTGTCCAGAAATCGGTTTCCATGGGGAAAATATTCTGTTAAACCATGGGGGAAATTTTTGAGGCCCCCCCTTAAAATTTTGCATATGGGTGCAGTTGAATGCAGTTATTACCTGAGCCGAACAATAAAAGGATAAAGTGTCACAAAAGAAAAACATATTAGATTTTTTTGGTGCCCATTACTGGAAAAGGCATGTTAAACGATCGAAATGAGGAATTAAATTTTTTTTACCTGACAATTTTTACCTACGATTATTTACCCTGCGAAATTTGATAAACACAAGCGTAGGAGCAATGCGTGTAGGAGCAAATTTAATGCGATTAGTAAGAGTATCAGAATTTACACAAAACTAATTATATTATTCTGTAACTTTATGCAACGAGGAAAAACTGAAATAAAACTCCTACCAAGAAGAAGAATACAGCGGAACCTCGTTATCCTGATCGAATTTTTTGAGTGAAAAAAAAAAAAAAATCACTTAAGTAATCTAAATTATGATAGAAAGAACGGATCGATAAATGCGCCAAATATTTGCTCTTTATTTTGATTAAATACATACTCCTACATTGGTCGTGCAATAAATTATAGTTATCTAATAAACAACATGACGTACTTTGGGGCGTCACACAGTGGGGCGAAAACGCCAAAAAGCGCTTATAAATGCACTTTTTCCCTATATTCAACTAATTGAGGATCAATAAATTTTCACAAGCCTACCGCTTAGGCAATCAGAACTGGAATTTTAGAGCCCTTCGTTCACTACAAAGCTAAAGGGAGCCTTTAGAAAGTTCAAGAATCATGAGCGTGGGAATTTAAAAAAAAAATGCTTTTAAGCAGTCTATAAATTTTTTTTTCTTATTAAAGGCGAGGATATTTAATTTCTCTCATGTCCAACGATAGTAATAGAATGAAAAAAATGAATAATCGAATTCTCAAACCGAAAATCGGTTTTGATCAGCACCGAAAACTTGGGAATTCAAGGTTATTTTTTTTCAAAACAACCTACAAAAAATGTACCCTTATGTACCCTTTGAAATTAATATTAATTAGTCAACAATGGTCTGTAGAAAGATCCTGAAAGGGAATAAGCTGCGTAAACCTGCGAACTTTTGGACCCTGAGCCCAAACAAATCGAAAAAACTCCCTAATAACATGCCTGTGTAAACAAACAAGCGATAGAGGTTTAAAATAATTTTTAAGCGCTTTTTAGCGTTTTCGCCCCATTGAGCGTCAGTCCGACACCACTGCAGCTCCACTATAAATTAAAGTGTTCGCGAGTAACAATCGTATGTAATTTTCTTACAATGCATCGTTTCGTTTTTTTAACACGCTATTAGCTTCACCTGTATGTATGTATGTATCTTGTAATGGAATCTTGCAGCTCAAATTTCGCCCACTTCCTGCGATCGGATTCTTTTGAAATTTGGCACGCGATCTCAGCCCCGATGACAATGCAATATTCTACAATCAAATTAATTAATTAACTCTTTTAATTGTCAGTTTCCCCCAATTTTAATCAATCTTTTGGCATAAATCCAACAACGTGAAAAGGAAATTTTTTAAAAAAATACATTAAAAAATGCTCGCAAAAATTATTTAAAAATATCTACAAAAACCTTTCATTTTTCTGCATCAGACAAAATTTGTTCCAATGTTCCAAGGTAATTTGAACATGAAATAGCATTGTTTTTAACTAATTTCATGCCAAAATCTAGGTGAGCCTTCAATTGGAAATTCATTGCTGATCAGACCATTGTTGAACAAAACTTTTATTCAAATGCATCTCAAATTTTTAAAGTAATATAAATATGATTTCCGCAAACATACATTGACGACTCACAGTAGCTTCCCATCGGGATGCCCTTGTCCTAACTTTAAGATATTACCTCGCACTCGTTCTATAAATAATTTCGTCGCCTGATAATTCTCCAACATAAGACTAAAAAACAGAAAAATAAAATAATAGTTTAAAAAACTAAAAAAACACGCTTTCGTAGCAAAATGAACTAAAAAGTGAAAAATAATCGTTGAATGATAGTAGTTGACCAATCACTTAATTTTAATGTAATACAAAAAAGCGTGGGGGCTTTTTATCAGTTGTCTTGAATTTCTTCCATTTGTTGTCCAAGCAAAAATGTAAATAGATAGCACCCCACGCTTTTTTGTACTACATTAAAATTAAGTGATTGGTCAACTACTATCATTCAAAGATTATTTTTCACTTTTTAGTTCATTTTGCTACAAAAGCATGTTTTTTTAGTTTTTTAAACTATTATATTATTCTGTAATAAAAGATAAGTTTGCTTACTTGCGAATGTGTTTTGCTCATGATCCATATTAGCCCGATCATCCGTATTTTCGTTGATCCGGATTGCTTTTGGATCGTGCCAGTCCGGACAAACGAGGTTGTACTGTACTTCATACATTAACACTCAATGGTTTCTTATATTCGAATACGTTGAAATTAAAAGCCGAAGCTTTAAATTTCGGAAATGAAGTGCAAATACACCCAAACCTGTTTTTATGCTATCTTTTTTTATGCGATTTTTTGTGCGGTACGTTAAAATGTCAATCAGACTGGGATTTAATTGACAAAATTATTTTTAAAACGAGTGGGAGGTTGTATCTTTAAGTGATGACATAGACACCCCGATGGGAAGTCACTGTGACCTCCCAAAAACTTTCTTCTTCGGGAAATTTCGTCCCAGTACTCGGCAAAAATTATCATCACTTGGTTAATTTTGATTTCGTTCAAAGATTATTTTACGTTATTTTCTATGTGAGACTTTTTTTATGCAGTCCCTCTCCACCGCATTAAAAAAAAAAAAAAATAACTGTTTCGAAAACAACTTTTTCAAGCTACTCGTAAAGTTTTGAACAATTGCTTTTTTTATGCTGTCCCTATCTACCGCATAAAAACAAGTTTGGGTGTGCATGTGTAAAAATTCAACTCTCATTTCTGTACCTCAGAGTCAGAAGGACGTAAATCATGCAAAGGATGGAACGTGCCCTCTTTTAACCCTGGTAAAATATTGAAAAAGATTTGTTTTTCTAAATCACGTTCACATGGCTCGATGCAGAATAGAGTTCTACATACAATGCATCAATAAACAGAAAATCGCAATTTTTTGACTTGCATCACTCTAATTCGGTGGTGCAGATTTGAGCAAATGGATTTAGTGTTTACAGAAATACCTTATAAGTTGCTTGACTCAAATTAGGAGAGTAATTAAAATTAGCCAAAGAAGTTTTATTTTTACACACCGTAAGAGTTATTAATTAGAAGCATTTCTGAAATTTTAGAAACGGTTAATTGATTTCAAACAGTGGCTGAATTGTAGTCAATAGCAGTTTAATCGCATCTTAGCAAATAGAACCAAGGCGAGGGGCTTTTAAATTCTTAAAATAACCGCTTATTTGAAAGCAAAATAATTCTTTAGCATGTTTACGCGCATTAGGTTCCTTGGATATTTGAGACATGATATTTTATTACAAATTTTTATTAATCTATTCATTGCTATCGATTCAAATTTACGCAAATAAAGTTTGGAAACGATTGATTTTACTCAAAATACAACAAAACACGAAAAATAACATCCAAGCACAGTTCTGTCAAAAATATTTTACAAGAAGATCAATACAGGTTATTATGTCGTTAAGAACAACTATTTGTAGTAAATTATTCACGCAGAAGAATATTTTTACCCCAGAAAGTCGGTTGTTTACTAAGTGAACTAAGTTTTTGATACTGATATTCAATTCATATTGTCAAGATATTCTTTGATTTTCTTTTGCTAAATATATCATGTGGTTGCTTCATGTTTTTGTTGAAAGTAACTACAGTAAACTCTCGATTATCGACGGTCGGATTATCCGCGGATCTTTTCACATTTTTTTTCTTCACAGTCAAATGTTTTTTTTAAACTATTAATTGTTTTATTGTTCGCTTTTAGCTTTTGCAGTTATTTTTTACATTCTATGATAGAAGATGCCATGTAGCAATGTTTTTAGCTTTTACTTAAATGTTTTTTTGATTGTCATTCATATTTTTTAGTTATTGCATTCACTATTATCGTTTTTACCTATTACTCGGATTATCTGCGATTTTCGCTTATCCGCGGTTATCGTGACATCCTATTCCGTGGATAATCGGGAGTTTACTGCATATCAGCAAAGAAGTGCCAAAGAATGTGTGAAATATCTTCGTCAGTGCTTTTCCAATTTGGTAAAAACTTTGCGAATCAAATAAGATTGCGAAGCAATCCTCGAGGGTTGGTGAGCGTCAACGAGCAGGGAGCGGAGCACCAGAGTTATTGTAATTATATTATTGCTATTAATACTATTATCGTTTTTACCTATTACTCGGATTATCCGCGATTTTCGCTTATCCGCGGTTATCGTGACATCCTATTCCGTGGATAATCGGGAGTTTACTGCATATCAGTGCTTTTCTATTTTGGTAAAAGCTTTGTGAATCAAATAAGATTGTGAAGCAATCCTCGTGGGTTGGTGAGCGTCAACAAGCAGGGAGCGGAGCACCAGAGTTATTGTTATTATATTATTATTATTATTATCATTATTATTATGTCTTCTGCTAACGATTTAAACAAAGACAACATAATTTATTTTGACTTTTGAGTGGGGCATGTTGAACCAAGACAGATATTTACATAACCATCGCAGAACCTCCTACCTTTCTCCTTAAATAGCGAACAAATTGCACTTATTCAGTAAGTTACCACCCTATTGCCAGGGATAATGCTTTGAATAACAGTCTAAATTCCAGTTTTCAGGCCTTTGATGCTCTTGGGGTTTCTAGCATAAACTTTGTCTTTGATATAACTCCACATAAATGAATCGCAGGGGTTCAAGTCAGGAGAATAGGATGCCCCATTAATTCCCATATTTTTCGATTTTGGGTACCCTAAGGCAAAAATCTGCTCATTAAAGAGTTGAGCTGGCGGTGTATTTCATGTAAAATGCACTTACTTATTGTTTATGGATTCATTCAGCATAGTAATTTGTTCTACGCATACATCGATTTTTTCCCTCCGATTAATAATAATAATAATAATTAAAAAAACAAATAAATAAAAAAATCAAGTCCCCATTACAAATGATCCGAAAATATGTCCAATAACTGATTACTGCTGATTAGTCGGTGCATCCGGTGGTGTCATAACGGGCATTAAGTAAGATTTTTTTTGTATGTGGCCTCCTGTCAAGTTTTCATCCCTAAACAGAGATATATTTGTATTATCTGTGAAATTTTTTTTTTAAAGAATATGATAAGATTTAGCCACCAATTTAGCCCGTTATCCCCCAGTTTCCCCTACGTATGCTGCTATTCTGACCAACCGAAACTAGATGACAAAAAAAAGAAGAAAGAAAAAAACTTCTAGTTATATTATTCATGCTTTTAAAAATGAAAAACGGGATCAATTGTCTGACAGAAGAGCCTATAGATTTTAAATCACCAATTCCAGAAAAAACTGATACAAAATCTACAAGACTTTTAGCATGAAATATAAGAATCCTTTTTGACCTTTTCTTTGAGACAAGGAAATGCAAGTTTGTATGAAAGCTTTTATGTAAGAGTTTCTGTTTTATGGAGTAACATAAGAATGCTGAAATAGTACATTTCAGTGGTACATTATCAATTCTTTATGTTATGGAAAAGATTCCCATAAACGACTTGTCTTTTGCTCCATCCACAAGGGCAATTTAAAATTCTGCACATGAAGAAGGTTTTGCAGCTACACAATTTGCTTCATATTTTACTAGAATTTTATGAAAGATCTTCTGGTATTTTATTTATTGTTATAAGGGTAAGATGCTTTTGAAGTTTTATTTTTTTAACATTGAAATCAAGAAAAAAAAT
This sequence comes from Uloborus diversus, assembly GCF_026930045.1. Classification (NCBI taxonomy): domain Eukaryota; kingdom Metazoa; phylum Arthropoda; class Arachnida; order Araneae; family Uloboridae; genus Uloborus; species Uloborus diversus. The sequence goes on from NW_026558953.1 coordinate 69,169, forward strand.
ATTAATATAAACTCGCTTCTGACAAATTAAACTTTTTTTTTTTTTGCAAACAATATTGACATATTAACCTTCAAAAAAAAAAAAAAAACCTTTAAAATACAATGGATTTTAACTCTAATCCAATCATATATTATTTTAATATTAACGATGACATTCAATATACACTAAAGATACGATACTAAACATTTTCTGGCACTTATATTTTTGAAACAACAATAAATGATTCAAAAGACGTCATGTAGTATTGTTACTATTTTTACAGGGTTACCAGTAATTGACGCGGTGATGTTAAAAATTAATTTCTCGAAAACTGCTGATTCAAAAAATTGAATTTAAATTTTAAAACAAAGTAAATTTCATGGGAATTTGTTTGATACATATTCGATGTGTGTTTCATCTTTAGCTGTAATATGGTGCAAACGAATAGCGAAACTCTGCATCATTCAATAAAGGATCCAAGTTTCTATATATGCTTTCAATAAGTCTAAATTCCAGTTTTCAGGCTTTCGATGCTCTTTGGGTTTCTAGCATAAACTTTGTCTCCACAAAAACGAATCGCAGGGGTTCAAGTCAAAAGAATAGGATGCCCCATGAATTCCCATATTTTTCGATTTTGGGTACCCTAAAGCAAAAATCCACTTATTAAAGGGCTCTTAAGCAGATCAAGCACTTCATTGGTAGGATGAGGTGGTGCGCTGTCTTGCATGAACCACGTGATTTCGAAATTCAGCTCACTTTAAATTGCTGAAATGAACTGATTTTCCAAATTTTCCACATATCGTTCAGAAATGAGTCTGTTCGTTGTCTTTTGCTTAAACTCAGTCACAAACTTTCTTTGAGTCACAGTTGGGCTGTTGTTGTTCGAATAATACCCTCGAACCATGAAAAAGTGCTCAGAAATACTATATCGCAAACAGGGCCTTCGCTAGGTCATAAAACTGTAAGGAGGGGGGTGTACGCATTTGGCGACCCCTTAACTGTTTCAAACACATGTTCCAAGATGCAGAGAGAGAGATTTAGCTTCTGGTTTAGCAGTTATAGTCATATTACTAGAACTTAGTACTAGCAACATAAATTTAATTGTAAAGATAATATTCAATCCGAAATAGGGGGTGCCGGAGGGCTACCTCCCTGGCACATTTTTGAAATCGAATCTATAAAAACGCAGTTTTGGACCATATTTTAACTTGGGGAATAAAGGTAGAGGAGGTCCAGGATAGCCTCTCCTGATAATTTTTACCCAAATTTAGGATCCCAAAACACAATCGTAAGTTATATTTGATTATGTTCAAGAAAGGGGGTCCGCGGGCTCTCTCCCGGGAATTTTCAAGATTGTTATTTGAAAAACATTGTTTTTGGACGATCTATGGTGATGATAATGAAGGAAGACACTAGGGTTCATCCTCGATTATTTTTCAAATTTCAAACTCCAAGCACGCAATTGTGACTGATTTCTGATTGTAACAGGTAAAAGGGGGTTCGGGGGCTCCCCCTGGGCAAAATTTGAAAATAGTAGTTCGAAAAATGCAGTTATAGACGATTTGTGTGATATTAAGGGGAAGAGATATGCTGGGTCCCCCCCCCCCAGAAATTTTTTGAAATTGAAGTCTTAAAAACGCAATTGTAAGCTTTTTGTTGAAGTTCAGTGCGTCGTCAGTTTCTTGAAAGTAAAGCTCCGAAAACGTAATCTGAACCAACCTTCGATGAAGGGGGGGGGGGGGATTTTGAAGGGGCTCGCGCACAGAAATGTTTTGTAATTAAAGTACTAAAATCGAGATTTAAGACGTTTTTCGATGATGTTGGCGAGAGAGAGAGGGGCATTCTCTCGAAAAAATTTCGATCTGTAGAAAACGCAGTTTTAGATTTTTGCTAAGGTTTATGTTATGGGTGGAGAGATTCGGAGTCCTCCCCTGGCAAATTTTCAAAATTGAAATCCAATTAACGCAATCGCAGGCGCTTTTTAATACAGTTAGATGGGTAGGGGGGTTGGGAGATCTCCCGCGAAAAATTTTCTGAACAATGAAATTTTAAAGATTTTCTGTAATATTAGTAGACCTCTGGGATACTCGTGGAGTTTTTTAAACTAAAGTTCGATAGACGAAATTTATTTTACAGTGAATAATTAATTGAGAGGGCGCTTTTTGGGGGTTACGTTGGGAGCACATTAATGGTTTTTAGAAATTGCAATCCTAAATACTCATGTGTCGAACATCTTGAATGACGTTAGGGCAAGAGATGGGGTTTGAGAACGTTTTCCTGGCATTTTTTCAAAACCTAAGTTTTAAAATCTTACTTTCAGGCCAGCTTTGGTGACGTGAATTTAGAGTTCCCCACTCTTCCCTAAGTTTGGCTACGTTCCTATCTACATTTTAAATTTTAATTGTTGATAAACATATTGTGGTAATACTGTCCTCCAATTTTCTTTTCCCAAATACGATTATTTGCTAGGATTTTCCATAGTAAAATTTTCAATTTCCAGTCTAATATTTTTGTTTTCTTGAAATACAAGGGTCTGAGGCTCCAGAAAAAGAACTTTTAACATTTTGAACGGATTGTGATACTTTTTTTTATACCTTAGGTCTTATTTATTCCACTTCATTTTATTTTAAATGTGCCTCCTCGCCTCCTGCATCTCTTGATCAAGCTTTAATTTACTTACGATTTTTATGTTCAAACATTTAGAACTTCTGATGTGAGCATTCATCACAATACTTTGAATTTCTCTTTGCATTAAACTTTTTTTTTCTGTCTCTATTTAAAATATATTTCGTAGACCCATGCATTTTTCTCCACTTAGCAATGATTTTCAGGACAATATTTTTCATCAAAAAAAAAAAAAAAAAATATGCGAGAATTTTTCGGCATTCCCTATTAAGCCAACCTATTTATTTATATATTTTCTTTTTAACTGAAGAACCAAGAACCATGGTTTTGTATAACCAGGGCCACCGCGAGACAAGGCGGGTGCGACATGTTAGTTTTGTCGCTGGTCCTCCCTCCCATTATGCTAATTTTTCTCTATATCTGCACAATACTTTAATTTGACCCGGGTCCATAGTTTACGATTAGGCAGACATACTCACTCTGTGGCCTATTGAATAGTGTACTGAATACTCTTTTTTTTGCGTTAAAAAATACTTGAAACTTATATTTCGCGGCCTTAACTAAGATAATCTTAAAAAAGGAGAATCATAGATGTTCCTAAATTCTATTTTAAGATTACATTTTTTATTCAAATTTACAGAAAAGATAATTTTTGTCACTATTATTTCAAATGTTCATTTATAATTACTATTTTAATGTGTTAAAACAAAGTAGAGTTTGCCTTTTTCTTTGTTTGTTGCATCAACAAAATGAAACTGGCGGCCTCACTTCTGAAAAACGGGGGGGGGGGGGGGGTAGCACCCCCACACCCCCTTGGCGGCGTCCCTGATCTCGAAATTTGCACTGAGAAATAAACAACAAACGCCAACTCAAGAAGACTGCGCAATATATATATATATATATATATATATATATATATATATATATATATATATATATATATATATATATATATATATATATACCATCGCACTGAATCTAACCCCCAAGTTTGGACTTTTCGAGATATTGAGATTTCTTTTCAATGCGTCAATTAATGGTCACCCTGTCTTTATTATTTTTTTCCTAGTACGCAAAAATTGACGAAATTTTCACCAGAAAATGTAAATTACTTGAACTTAAATTACATAAAAATGGTTAGCTCAGCATGTTTTCCTCAACCTACCAATTTCTTTTTCCAAAAGAATTTTAAATTTTCGGGAGTATCCTCAGCAATGCAAAATTTAGTTAAGTTCGTTACGATTGATTTGTATTTTTCAATGTGATTTTCCGAATGATTCATAAAAAAGTACTTTCTTGATTTCAGAAACAAAGAGACAAAAGCATTCACGAAATTGAAAGTTTACAACACGAAGCTGAATTGGCACTTTCGAAAATCAAATTTCTGGTGTGTGTTTTAAACTGCCTTGGTAACTTTCTCTAGTGTCCGAAGTTGGGTTGTTTTACCAATTTACCTTCAAAATTTCCTTCCAAAAATTCTGCTGGACTAAAAGTTTTTCCGTCGACAAGATCTTTCCAGCATTATTAGATTGACACGTGTTACAATGGAATTCCGAAAATGCGCTTTCAATGCTACCCCCGTAATTGAGTCTTCAAGAGCTTTCGACTCCAACATCCTTGAATTGTTAAATTTTCGTCTATACCTTAGCTTTTGAGCAAACACAAATCGATTTTCGCTCCGTACAAAATGAATAATGAATTTTATATCCTTTTTCAGTAATATTTCCATTGCGTGTTCGCAGTTTTTCAGAAGAGAAAATCTCCATTTTTGTTTTTCTCCATCCTAGTATTATTTCTGTATTTCTATCCAAGTTCATTCGATTTCTTAGCATGAAATGGAAATTTTCCTTTTGTACCTTAAATTTGTTTTTCAGTGACTTATGAAATAAATCAAAGTTCATTTTCCTTCATTGGCTGTCTGTGACGGAATTTTTCCCAATAGTGTTAGAATCTTGAAAATATTTTGAGTTGCTGATAACATTGCAGCATTTCGCAGAACTAAACTAACTGCAGAACTAAACTCGTTGTTCTCCCTTGAGCTTCTCAAGGGAGAACAACGAGTTTAGTTCTGCATTTTGGCAACACATATAAGTCTGCAAAATTGTTTTTATTGACTTCTAGTCCATCATGCAACATTAGCCTTTTCTACGGATCTATCCAACCTGCTTTATTTAGTAGACAATGGCAAGAAGGCTTCAAGATTTTGAGATTTTTTTTTTTTTGAAATTGTGTCTGTGAGCTTAAACAATAGGTTGACGGCACTGACTTCTAAGGTTACAGCTTCTTTTATATTTTCCAGGGAAGACTTCTTTAGTCAATTTTATCCGTAAAAAAGAAAGAAAAAAAGCTTCTGTGTTCGGTACTAAGTTGGAGGTATAACCTGACTTCTAAGGTTACAGCTTCTTTTATATTTTCCAGGGAAGACTTCTTTACTTTTGCATTTACGCAAAAAATATAAGTCCGTGAAATTGCTTGTATTGGCTTCCAGCACGTCGTATAACATGATCCCTTTCCTATGGGTCTTTCCAACCTGCTTTATTTAGCTTATGATGACAACGGGGAAGTGTCCAAAATAATTGCCAGTGAAAAGTGAGGAGTAAGAGACACAGAAGGTCGCTTAGCACTGAAAAGGTTTTTATCACATTTAGGATCAATTTTATCCGTAATGATTCATTAAAAATGATTTTTTAATCAATTAACTATATCGTGCATAGTTCTGGGTTCGCATATTATATCGTAAATAACTACGAAATTTAAAACGAATTTTTTATTCAACCAGAATTGGTAGAATACCCCCAAGTGATACGATTTCTATTTATGGGTAAATAATGTTTTTTTCATTTGGTTCATCATGAAAAATGAAAAAAAAAAAAATTCTCCCTGTAAAAACTTACTTTTGTGGGCAGAATAACTAAAAGTTTAAATTTCAGTAAAACTTATAAATATTTTCTTTCAAAGGTTAAATCATGTGTGTGCATTTTTTTTTTTTTTTTTATTGCTCGAAGGTTAAAAGAAGAGAAAAACAAGTTCCTATCTTAATCTTGATTGCAAAAAAAAAAAAAAAAAAAAGGATTTGAATTTGTCAGAAACGAATGCAAGTTCGTATTTCTATCTGCATTAGATTCAAAAATAGACATAACTTAAGCCAATAAAAAAGGTATAAAACTTCTCATGTGCTCAATTTTTTAATATATTATTATTAATTCTAGGGTTGTACCAGGCATCCGGTAACAATCAGGTATCTGACCTATCCGGCTTAGTGTTAATTTTCTGGTATCCGATCAGGCCACTCCAATTCAGACCGGATATCTGATAGTTTTCAGACATTGTATCAGACAGATTATCCGGTATTGATGTGGGGAGAAAATAAACTTAGAAAACATTTATTAAAAAAACATTTGTTGGTAAAATTTTTGGATAATGTAATATTTTTCATGCTTCCTTTATTAATTTCTGCTTTCAAAACAAAAACCACAAGTTATACCTCCAACTTAGTACCGAACACAGAAGCTTTTTTCTTTCTTTTTTTTTCATTTTTTCACGATTTCCAGCTTCAGTATGATTTTCTTAAGCTTTGCAATAATAATTTAGTTAAAATGCTTTTTAAAAAAGCTAAGAACCCTCAATGATAGTGTGGCGTACGTCAGAGAGCACATAACCTAAAGTAAAATATTCATACAATCGCTTACAACCAAAAAGAAATTAAAAAAAAAATATTCATACAATCGCTTACAACCAAAAAGAAATTAAAAAAAAACCTTGTTAGAATTTCAGCAAATCTTACTTTTTAAAAATTATAAAGTAAGATTTGCTGAAATATAAATAAATGGTAATTTTTAAAACTATTTAAAAATTACCATTTACATTATTTCAAAGTAACTATAATGATTATAATCATATCGATATTGATTAAAATTCATCATCGTAGTTTTATTAAAATGCAATTATCAAATTATTTCATTGATCGAATTCTTTTATTTTTCGTTTTAGTACGTCTGGTAGGATATGATATTTTTTTACATGCGAAAGGAGGAACTAGATCGTGCGCCTTAAATTCTTGATCTCTTTCATCGTCGATTTTTTTTCTCTCGATGATATCAGATATAAACTAAAGACTCGACAATAAATATTCCTCGACAGTAACATTTTTCAGCAAACAATGAATGTTTTTTTTTCAAGCTACACAAAAATATTGAAAATAATTTTTTTTAAAAATTCACTCCACGAGAGTTTCATTTAACTGTAATAATACATTGAAGTGAATAACCTCAACATAGTGTCCACATCAGAATAATTTCTTGATTTTCAAACATTTAAAAATTTTGACTACAATAAACGAGTGTTTCGCATTACGAAATTTATTGAGGTATGTTATCGGCTGATTTTCTTTTTTCAATACGGGATTCTTAATACTTCAAAGAAAAGTACTTGCTCAATGGGATTGTTTCCTTCAGTCAAAAGTAGTACTTTCAGTCACTAAAATTGATAGAATAAGCAAAAAAAAAAGACCCAGAAAATTTTTTCATTTTCCCAACAGTTATTTTTTTTTTAAATTATTTTTTAAAATGTCCGATTTTGCAAACAAGGCATGGTCTTAATGATATCACAAATGATGCTCTTTGGCGCATTTTGAACCGCGTTTCCACGTTATGATAATCAAGAAGAGAATTAAAATTGCTCTCTACACTTGCTATTATGGCAACCATATCGTTGCTACATTGGTTGCTATATTGGCTATTATATGGCTGTTATATTGGCTGTTATATTGGTTGCTATATTGGCTGCCATAACTGCTATATTGGCACCCATATCGTTGCAAATACACGTGAGTAAAGATGCGAATTAAATATTTTGCTTTGTGAATGGCAACACAGAATGGCATTTCATCATTTGTGATGTAATCGGCAAGAAATGTAAACAATGAAAGCTCACCGATTTAAGTAATTTTTTTAAAATATTAAACTTAAACAAATTATTTAAAAATGGTAAGATCCTACGTTTTTAAGCATGTTCTTTCAGAAAAAATACTTTAAAAATTTTGGTAAAGACCCCCTTTCATTTGTAAGGAGAGAAAAACATTTTCAAAATTGGAAGTTTACAAGAACGAAGTGAATCGGCACTTTCGAAAATCAAATTTCTGGTGTTTTAAACTGCACCTCCCAACTCGTGATACTGGAGAAAATTGGTGTGTTTTTACAATTTATTTTTAGAACTCGATTCTAAAACTCAGCAAAGCAAAAAAATTTTTTGTCGACAAGATCTTTTCAGCATTATTGGATCGACACTGACTGCAATGGAATTCTAAAAATGCGCTCCCAATGCCACCACCGTAATTGTGTCTTCAAGACCGCCACAGCCCTGAATACTTAAATTTTCGTCTAAACCTTAGCTTCTGGGTAAACATAGATCGATTTTCGCCCCGTACAAAATGAATAATGAATAACCTATTCCATTTCAGTAATATTTCCGTTGCGTGTTCGCAGTTTTTTAACAGCAAATCCGGATTTGGTTTCCTCCATCCCAGTATTATTTTCGTACTTCTATCCGAGTTCATTGGATTTCTGAGTAAGAAACTGGACATTTTCTTTTGGATTCCTTAAATTGGTTTTCAGTGTCTTATATAAAACAAACAGAAGTCATTTTTCATATCTGTTCTCTGAGTCGGAATCCTTTTATTTTAAAGCTACTCGTGTTTACTTGCCACCTACTTTAAAACTTGATCTAAGAAATCATGAAGTTACTTAGAAAATAAACTCACGCATTGGGAAAAGACAGTGATTTCAAATAAATATTACAACTTATTTTGTTTTATTTTACAGAAACTTTAGGTAATGTTCGAGCTTAATCCTGCTTTTTACAAAACGTAAAACTACTTTTTTTAAGATGCAGTTGGACCCCTATTTAACGAATTCATCGGGACTGAAACTTTTATATGTTAAAACGGGGTTATTCGTAATATCGCGGTGTGAAAAAAAAATTTGCCCTTACCTTATCTAAAAAGTATAATAAGCAACTGCGCAAAAATATCCATAGTTAGTAAGTGTACACTTTTTATTCAGCATTCAGCAACTCATTACACACTGGTAAATTTGAAATTTCAAAGTACTGAGATAGTAATAGATGTTTGACAATTTCCTTGATACTTGACTCGAAATAGTTCTCTTTCAACTTTTTGGGGGGAAGAAAATACTGCGTCATTTACAGCATGCAGCATGAGATATGTTTTTAGTTTCCAGAACATGTAAAGTATTTGAAAAAATAAGTTTTAATGTGTGTTTTACTATCGCTTTTGTGCATCAGAATCGCTACTCATTGATTGAAATCTTGCTCGTCAAAAATTGCTGATTCCAAGAAAAGTCTTTTTTTTTTGCTTTGGACAATATGGATGCTATATCATTTGGAAAATAATCCAATACTTCTTAACTCAAATTAACAGAAAAACACTTTTTCGGCTGTTAAAATAATTCGTTAATTTGGGGTTTATTATTCGGTAATTAGGGGTTTTTGGCTTTAATTTAGTCGAGGAATACGAAAAATTCGTTAAATCGCGAAATTCGTTAAATAGAGGTTTGTTAAATCGGGATCCAACTGTATTTGATAAAGCTTGACCATGGAGAGATGGCGGATGACCTTAAAGCAGGAACATCAGTTTATATGATTTGTAATCGGTAGAAACCGCCAGAAAGCGTCCAGTAGTAAGAAGGATGTTCTGGCTGATCTTATCTGTACCAAATTAATAACAAACAACCTATCTTTATCTTTACTAATAATAAAGCGGAAAGTCTCTCTGTCTGTGACGCGCATAGCGCTTAGACCGTTCGGCCGATTTTCATGAAATCTGGCACAAAGTTAGTTTGTAGCATGGGGTGTGCACCTCGAAGCGATTTTTCGAAAATTCGATTTTGTTCTTTTTCTATTTCCATTTTAAGAACATTTTCCGGAGCAAAATTATCATAAGATGAACGAGTAAATTACGAAATTATCATGACGTGGAATGGGAGAGCGAATGAACATAGCCAATTGGCGAGAAATTTGTCATCCATTATTTGTAAATATACAGGCGAACCGAATGACCTTTAAATTTTCAACTACGGGAAAAGCCGCGCGGGTACCACTATTTACAAATAAAACAAAAGATTTTTCCGCTTTAAGGTCATCCGCCTAAAAAGCTTTAACCCAAACAGTTTGTTTTCAGTTGGTTCTCTCCAGCAATGTTTCTGTCTTGATTGAAAGTTCGATGGACTTTGAAATCGCGCGAAAAATTCCATAGCTAAAAATACCACTCAATGTTGTCTGCTTATTTGATCTACTCATTTTAATCTTAGAAATAATTCCGTTTAAAAAAATTCCACATTTGATAAAGCAATTAATATACACTGCACTTAAACTTATTCTGTTGAAGATTGATTCTCATTATACATTTTTCGTATATTAATGAATTTTGATTGATAATTAAAAAAAACATCTTTTAATCACTAATATGGGCAATAAATAATAGACAGTGCTGATTCAAAGAAATAGCTACGTTTAAGAATATTTTAAGATTGCTGGTAAAATTAAAGGTAGCTTAATCTGAAAATTTCCACGTTTTAAGGTATTTCGAATCCCAGTGGCTTAGAAGTAACTCTTCGCGCTTTCACACTATGAAAAGAGTACCGAGATTGCCTGGGGACTAAACATTAAGGTTTTTTGCATTCATCTGACCATCTAATTGGAACAAATGGCTTTGAAACCCAGAGCCTTTTGTCACGAAACTTGAGATGGGCTAGTACCCCTTGACTCCCATGGGCTGCTGCTCCACTGCATTGGAGTTTACTATATTTTATTTTACGAACTGCTTAAATCATTTAATTATTTTCTCCAGCTGCCTGATTCACTTATCTGGACAATGGAGCATATGAGAAATGACTAAATACCTTTGGGCAACAAAGTAACCATAAAGCAACAATGTAATCAAATCAACTTCTTGGAATATTTATGCTTCGATGATGTTGTTGTTACGTGGTTACTGCAACTTTTTACAATATTTGTGCTTTGATTATGTTTTTGTTTTCCGGTTATGGTAGACCGGGGCACGTTTACGCATTGGGCACGTTAACGCAGAGCCCTTTTTCAAAAACGCGTTATACCTGGAGAGCCGTCATAGCAGATTGATGCTGCTCCCTATCAAATGTTCTCACAAGTTTTGAGCATCAGTCGAGCTTCGGTTTAGCATACAGATAGAAAAATCTGTTTTTTACCAAGCCGAGTAAATTTTGTGTTGAACGTTTTGAAGCTTATTGTGAATGAATAATAGTTTGCTAAAAACAGATAAACACATAAAAATAGCAGAATTTTACCCTTTTTTGAGAATTGTATTTGTATGGACAGAAAAGTTATTAAATTTTTTTGCATGGTAAAAATAAATACAAACTTGCCGACGGGGCACCTTTATGCACTTCTTACTGTGTCTTACTAACTCTGTCTTACTTCTAAACGGGCCTCGGACGCTTTTTTTGCTCTGTACTGTTTCAAACCTTTAGTACTTTCAGGTTATTTAATTTTAAAAACAACCATTCATTTTAAATTAAGTAAAAAATTCTTATCTTATAGCTTACAATCATAGAGTGATGTCTTCATGCTTATTTAGCTTTAACTTTATGCACTATTCAGCCTCTGATGAAATTTCTTTTATTTTAAAGATGGTAAGACATTACGTACAAACGGAACCACGTTAAATGTCAAAATAATGAAAAGGCTTATCATAATCCAAGTATTTTCCACAGTAAGCCTTCCACATCATCACATATGGACTACCCTAACCACGACCATTTGAAAAAGTAGGACCAAAGCTTAGGAACCAGGAAAGGAAAAAAAAGAGGATGCTCACAATCCTAACTGATACTCCGATTAAAGAAGCCCTCAGACACAGCAGTTAGAAGCTATAAAGAAAAGAAACAAAATGGGCAGAACAAAACAAAAGGGAGAAATTGCTTTAAAATTTACAAGTTTCTATTGCAGCAGAAATAGAAAATATCAAAGAAAAAAGTATGAAACCGAAACCTGCGACAGGGAAAAGTTGTTGCACTCTGTGAAATGGAAATTAATTAACAATTATGTTTATGAAGAGTCGAAGAAGATAAATGCGCTTGCATCTTGCATTCAGGGTTCAACGTCTTAGATGTCAAAACACAGTCCCATGACAAGTATGCGAAAAGAAATATTTTATTTTTGTTGGTAAAATCTGACAGTGATGAAGAAGGTGACTAACTAATTTCTTTTTTAGTTAGCAATAAGTCCTATGATTTTAATTTAGCCTATAAAATGATCTTTAATGAATTATTTGTGATTTTCTTATTTTTAAAGTGCTTTAAGATAAATAAAATATTTAAATTTAGTTACATAACTATTTCACTTACTATTTGGTATCATTTTTAATATGCGTGAACGTGCTCCACTCGAACTTGCCCCGTGTTCGGAGCAAGCTTACGCAACCGACTTGGACTCAAAAAAACATTTTTTAATGGTTAAAACACAAGCTGAGCAACAATTGAATATACAAATTTTGACTTCATTAACTGCTTCATAAAACCACAATGTCTAAAATTTCCTTAGTTAAATTAAGTTAGCTTAGTTAATCAAACATGAAAATGAGAAAACTCATTGGAAAAAATCCTCTTAAATGTGCCCCGGTCTACCTACAATATTTTCACAATATTTTTTCTGCTTTCATTATAACGTTGTTTTATGGTTAGTGGTGTATATAGTTTATTTTAATGTCACTGTTATAATTTATTTATTGACTTAAGTAATAAGCTGATCCGAGGAGAAAATGAAGCTGTAAGAAACATGGACTTTTGTTTCCGAAGGAAACAATAAATCAAATAATTTGTGTCTGAATTCAAATAAGAAACATTAATTTGAAAAGCTGAACTAAAAATATATTAAATGCGAAATGAGTGAATGGAAGTTTTTACAGAATAGTATTGGAGCAATAAATTAACTTCTTTCATCACTATTTATACAATTTGTTTAACTACAAAGTTTTTCACTCCACTGTACTTTAGAAAAAAAAAGTGAGCTCGAACAAATACAGTACCTCTTGCGTCTGAAAAATTACTTCCAAAGCAATGATTTAGCGAACGAAAGATCCGTTCAACCGATTTCAGTTGCGTTCAGAATTGCTCGCATGACTTAAATACCGGATTGCGGGAAGGGGAGTGGAAAAAACTGAGCATCATAGTAAAAGCTTTTTATTAGTTTCTTTTTAAATATAGCATGATCTTTTTTCAAATTTCGAAAGATTAGGCATTATAAAGGAAGGAAAAAAAGCTGATGCGGGTCGAATACGATTGTGGGAATTTTGCCATTTTAATTTGTTTTAGGTGAACTGTTATTTGTTTGCTTTATAATGGGGTTTCGTATTGGTTCTACTCATTTGTAGTCCTGAAGCATTCCTCAAGAGCCGATATTTCGTTCGTTTATGTTGCATCGACAGAAGCTTAAAGTAGTTTGGGTGGTAAACAGGGTCATTTCAAACCTAACCCTGCATAAGAAAATATAGGGTTAATTGCGGTTGAGGTAACAGGTATCAGAATTTTAATGTTTGAACTTTAGTTACGTCCCTTTCTTCTGGATGAATTAAAAAATAAAATTTTGTGCGTGGTGTCCAAGAATATGAAGTCTTTGAGATTAACCGGGTATGAAAAATTTGACTTAATGACTGTTTGTGAGTGAATGGAATCACGTTTCCTTTTATCCTAGAGACTGAAGGGTAAGTGGAAACACTTCATCTATTTCCTTGTAAAGTTGATGTAGGTAATAATCGCACTCTACACAATCATTTTATTAGCTCAAGAAGTTCTACACCTACTATGATCAAATTGTGGCCCGTAGGTCACATGTGATCCGTTGAATCGTGTAATCTGACATCATTCAAAACGAAAAATCATAGTAAAAATTTAATTATGTGCTGAATTCATGTAAAATAAATACAAAGATGGAATTTACATTCGAATTTAATCTTCTAAAAAACTTGAAGAAATTATTAACTTAGTTTATCCCAGCGTACAGGATTTAAGGGTTGAATAGAAAAACCAACATTGCATTTCTATATATTATCTCAGAGAACAGGACTTATGGGGTAAATGGAAACAACTAAATTGCATTTCCTATTCGTCCCAGAGTACAGGATTTAAGGGGGTAGTTGCAAACATCTAACTTGCATTTCCATTACACCTGAGAACAGGATTTAAGGAGTAAATGCAAACCCAAAATTGCATTTCCATTTATCCCAAAGTACAGGATAAAAGGGGTAAATGGAAACATCTAAGTTGCATTTCCATTATCTCAGAGAGCAGGATTTAAGGTGTAAATGGAGACACAGAAATTGCACATCAAAAATAGCTGGGAAAGGGAAATTCACTACGAAATGTTTTTAGCATCCTTCCACGTGACAATCAAAACCAGTTGAAACTAGTTACTTCTCACTTGTAGACTTGCTGGAGAGGAAAATGTAAAATCGATAAACTACAAAATAAATAAATAAATAAATAAATAAATAAATAAAAACATCTTTTTTCTTTTCACAGTGTCATTTTCAAACAGTTATTACGTCTACACGATTTTTTTGGAAACACGAGGAACTTTCAGAGTAGACTTCTACTATGTACGAAGACTTCACTGACCTAAAGTTTAGTTTCAAAAATTACTTCAGGTGTTTCAATAAAGTTTGTTTCTATTTATCGCTAACTGATCCCACAAATGACTTATCGATGTTAAATACCTGTGATGCTGCTCAGTTTGCTCTATTTTAACTTCCTCACACGAAGTAAAGGAAGTCAGTCGACTCGGGCTACAACACAATTCGACTTCGCGAAATGACTGTAACGCGAGTTTTTCACGTGTAACGAATCTTAGAGGTAATGCGAATCCCTCGCCCGTAACACGAAAATTTTCGAAAGGGAATCGCGGGGTTTTGTTGCTGGCTACTAAATATTGGTTTCGGGAATGGATTTTCCCTTTAGCATCATTAAAAGCGGAAGTTCCCCACATTGTACTCTTCTAAACATTGCTTTGTTAGTGTACATAAATAACCACTCGGCATCTATCATTTATTTTTTTCATTCTAAATATGAGGCTGATGAAAGTTGATTTCATATAAGCACTCTGTTTATCTAAAGTTTGTGAAAATGGAAAGAAAAAGAGAAACTTTCTGACAATTAAAAAGAAGGTGAAGATTTTCGATGAGCTTGAACAACTAAAAAGTGCGTCAAATACAATTACTGTAAAATATTATTATAGCATTTTACTATTTCTACATACTATATGTACCGTATTATTTCATTTTATGCATCTCTAGCCCATTGATTTTGTTCATCGTAACAGTATTTTATGTTAAATAATACAGCTTTTTTGAAATACAGTAAAAATTCTGGTTTTTATGTATAAGAACGGTAATATACAGTTAAGAAATGAGTTAAAACAGCTTAGAGGGTGCTTAGAAATGTCTAAAATAATCGGGCATGTTTCTAAAAAATCGTATGCATACCCTTTTCCACAACGCAAAATTTGGACTTACGCGTTGAGTCTTGGCACGCATTCCTCGCGTAAGTCGAGACTCGACTGTATAATAATTGCAAAAAAAAAAAAAATCGATCAAAGTTCGGGCTATATTTTCATCTTATTCGCATCCAAATAAATGCTAACCACATTCTCTCGCATGTACTTAGGAACGACATGGGATAACCCAAATATAGATTTTGATAAAATCTGATTTTATTTTTACGCATTTTCTCATGACGTAATCTGATTCTATGTCCGAAAACCGATATAAAATGTAGACAATTTTCTAATAGTGAATAAAAATTAAATATAAAAAATATTTTTTAATTCTAAAAACTATTTCTACAAGCTTGATTCGCTTTAAAAACGTATGAAATAAAACAAGTATATGATTTTTTGATTAGAACACTCAAAAATTGCAGTTAATCTTAATACTGTTATAATTAGGTTAATTCTAAAGCCGCTTCCAATGAATTTTTTCTCTCACTTTTTAATTTAAATTTTATTGGCGGCTTCAGAATTAACCTTAATATAACAATAATAAGATAACTGCAATTTTTGAGTTTTCTAATCAAGAAATCATATACTTGTTTTATTTCATACCTATTAGCGAAATCAAGCTTGTAGAAATAGTCTTTAGAGTTAAAAAAATATTTTTTATATTTTATTTTAAAAATTTTCGTTTTGAAATTTGTGGGGAAACTTTTTGAAGTTTAAAACATATTTACCTGTTACCTACCCTTATTAAAGCGAAAAAACCGACATTGACTTTCTTAATCTAAATGTATTGCGCATTAAAGAATAGCTTACATTTACCATTAAGTTATTTCAATACTGATTACTTGTATGTCCAAATTTCAAAGCAGTTTTGAACAAGTCTAGTGAAAAAGAAAAAGCTTTTTAAAACGCTTACAAATATATGCTTGCTCAGCCTTCAAATTACTTTGATAAATTTATTAACAATTTATTTATTCTTTTCGTCATAGTTCTTGGCAACAATTAAAAACCGGAAGCAAAACGCAGGGTTATGACAGATAATGTAAGCTTAAAAAACACCTTTGATATACATAGTGCAATGAGCACAAGTTGTTTTCCTCGCACTAAAACTGTATTGACAGAAAAAACACTTTTACGGAACACTCAAGTGCAAAGAAAAAGGATGTTGTAGTGGTAAAACATTGCTTCTGAATCTTTGCAGCATTTGTCTTCGCCTTGTTACAAGGTGAAATACAACGAGTCTGAATAACAATGGTGTAAAATGGTAGACTGTAAAGGTGATGCTCATATAGTGTGATAGATGTGGTCAAGGACATTTTTTACGCCTCTACAAGGGTATTTTACGCGTTGAAAATAGAAAATACACCTCAAAAGTTCAGTTAAGCGTATTTTCACGTTTTATATTTGGAATAAAATTCCTCATCGTGTAAAATCGGAAAAAAAAGCCACAGGGATTTGTAATTTTTTTTATTTGATCCTTTTGTTATTAGTTTTACTACAGAATGTTGAACATTCTAAAAAAAGTTAGAATTTAAAATAACGCACAAAGATTTTGTGCCAGCCATCTATCATTTTGCCCTTAGTAATGTAGTTTTTTTTAATGGAATTGATCATTATTGTGATCTTTACTGAATCCGTACATTTCCCTAATCCAAAAGAAATAATACTCCTCTAAAAATGCTAATAAGAAGAAAATCTATGTCTCTGAGATGGTGCATTCTTACTTTATATTCGGAAAAGAACTATTTCCAAATTTTCATGGGGAATATATATATATATTAAATCACGAAAGTTTTCTCAACGTTCGTTCTTTTAAATGCCACTAAAGGGACGTTCACTTGTTAAGGACACCTTTACTGCGTTAATGAAAAAGGTATACTAAAAGTAAACAAACAAGTTACCAAAAGATTTGCCACTATGTAACTTTGAGGGATTTCCTCTGGAATAAAACAAAGGTAAACCAATAGTTTTCGCATTCGTCGTCTGCTTGGTACCTATTGTTTTTGCTCAAGCCAAACACAAAACCAAATGACGCATTTCTTTGCATACATTTAGCCAATATTTCCCATGAACACAGTCTAGTAACTACCCTCATTTTCCTAATCGTAAAATGCAACCCTCAATCGCCACCTTCACAGTTAAGACACGATCCTGAAAGGGAGAGAAATTTCCATTGTACCATTGGTTAACTGCTTAGCGAATGACCATACGACTTCGGAGCCACAAATTTAACAAGCTCTTACACCACAGCTTTTCTGATGAATTGGATTCTCTTCAGTTATAAACTAACAGCTTAGCCATGTTAAGGGGTTGTCCACAAATTATGTCACTCTTTCAGAGGGAGGAGGGTTCATGAAAATGCGAAAAGGGAGTGGAGTGGAGAAACAATGAAAATGTCCAACTTTTTTAACGAGGATAGGTTAATGAAAAGCAGCCTGACATGTGATAAGGGTAGGAGAGAGGCAAGAGGCAGTGTAGCATTTTTTGTAAAAAAGGGAGGAGGGGCGGATAATGTTGAAAAAAGTATGATATCTTTTATGGACAGTCCCTAATTTGAAACCGACATAATTTATGATTAAAAAGGTTCTTAAATTGAGAAACATTTTTATCTCTCTCATTCTCGATTCTGGTGAATAAAATGCTCATAGAATATTTTAAAATAAATGAACGGACTTCCTAGTAATAAAATAAATTCACTTTCAAGAAACATCACGACAAAAAAAAAAGCTATCTTTCTTTCTTAACAAATGTAATTAAGCACAATTATCTATACTGTTTTTTTCGAAAGTACGAATATTCGCTTGTTCTGCAATCTTTGCGATGGAACATTAAAGTATTCCACCTTCAAATAACCAGTTCAAAAAATTTCTGACTGTTGCATATGTCCGATCGATGAAACATCATCATTTTGGGTTTTTTCTCTCGATCTAGAACGCCAAGACTAATGAGCTCCCAGATTCGAGAGAAGGTTCTATGAAATCAAAAAAAGACGGTTTTCTTTTGGCATTTCCCCTCTTTCATTTTGTGGATAAAATGATGCTAAGGGCCAGGTGATTTCTTTTTCATCGTTTGAAGAAGAAAATTAAATTCGCTTCTTTTTCGATTTCACCAATCACTCCCTAATGATTATCCTCAATGACTTTAATCGAAAAAAAAAAGAAAGAAAAAGACGGTCTTAAAAAAAAAAGTGAATTTGGCGAGACATTTTTCTTGATTAGGTACTCCGAAGCAAATTTCTCTCATTTGAAAGAAGAAACTGTAACTGCAGATTTGAACTGTAATTGCTGCTTTCAAAAAGAGCACCAAATGGTATTATGTTTAACAATAAGTTTAATCAAAACTGTTTTAATTATGTGTGCTCAAATTCAGAAAAAAAAAACCCGTAGAAAAGCATATTTATCTACACAGATTTTTTTTTTTAAATTCTCTCTTCAGAAATGCAAGTAGAACTTTTAGGGGGATATATAACTATGGAGAAGATTTTATACAGCTCTGGCAAAATAAAACGAAGCACCCCTAATTTACCATCATGTGCACTAGGAATACAAATAAGGTGCCAATCAACATGTATTAAATTCTGACCCCGTATTCAGTTAAAAGTGTGATATGTCACTAAGCAGTTAACCATGGGTACAAGAGACAGATGGACCCCCCCCCCCCGCAACTATGAAGGTGGCGATTGATGGTTGTACTCTACGATTAGGAAAATGAGGGTAGTTTAGTGCACAGTGTTCATGAGAAATATTGACTAAATGTATGCAAAGAAATGCGTTATTTGGCAACATCAGCCACGTGTTTGACTTGGGCAAAAACAAATTGGTAAGCAAGCGAATACTATTGGTTTATCTTCGTTTTATTCCACAGGAAATCCTCAAAAGTTACATAGTGGCAACTTGTTTGTTTATTTCTAGTATACCTTTTCCATTAACGAAGAAAAGTGTCCCTTAACAAGTGACCATCCCTTTAGTGGCATTTAAAAGAACGAACGTTGAAAAAAACAGGAACTTTCATGATGGAAAAAAAAATGCTCCCCATGAAAATTTTGGATATAGTTAATCTGTATATAAAGTAAAAATACATAACCAAAAGAATTTTTTTTTTTGAGACTTGAAAAACTTTTTAGCATTTTTAGTGGTGTGTTATCTTTTTTTGATAAAGAAAATGTAAGGAATCGCTGAAGATCACAATAGTGATCAATTCCATCCAACAAAAGCCCAATGGTTTTATTGGATGTCTTTTCATCCATAAGCTTATTTCTTTTGCACTGAAAAAGGCATTCCTTGTAACGCTGAAACACGTGTCTGCGGTAATCTTCAATTTGTGCTATTTGACGTTGTTATTTCTTATTTTAATTCTTAGTTGTTTCGCAAGACTTTGAGTTATTTTTTACGTGAGACTTTTTTTATGCTGTCTTATGTGGATCGCGTTTTTTCCTTTTTAATTGTGTTGTGAAAACTATTTTCATAGCTACTCATGAATTTTGAGCAATTTTTGTGCGTTTTGTTTTCTTTTTTTTTGTTTATTTTATTTATTTATTTACTTTATGCGATCTCTATAAGCCGCATAAAAACTGGTTTGGGTGTATGTAAAATATAGTATTTGGACAATCAGTACGTGTTAAAAGTATTGGTTCGGGGGGGGGGGGATTCTCCTCGCTGCGCCCCTAAAAAATTGATTATTATAAACGAATTTAATGAAAACGTTTCGAACAAAAAAGTATCAAATCAGATAAAAAAAACTCAAATCAATTTCTTGGTCTTAACATTCGATTCTTCTAAGGAACGTCCATGCAAAAAATATCAGGAATTTACTTCATTTTGATATGTAAAATATAATACATGTAAATAAGTCTAGACATAAAAATGAGAAACAAATTCTATTTTCTTCTTTTTTACTTTTGAACTAGACTCCTTTGACTTCGAACAAAAAGTTATTTGTTTCTACAAAAGAAGATGTTTTGAACTTGGCCACAATAGAATTACTCTTGCGAAAAATTGTTTTACCCGAAAGATTACAAGATGTTACGCTATGGTAAAAATAGAATTGCTGTTTTTGGCCCGGATTCTAAAGGGCACCGCATTTGACCTTTTGTGACATCTTTATTAGTTAACATCATATTTTCGTTCGGGGGAAAAATTGTTTTATTTTAAAACTCGTTCTCCCCCAAGATAATTTATCAGCGCTTAATTACGAAAATTCGTCAGCGCTGAAAGAAGATGGAAAATTGTTAGCAGGAGAACTTGCACTCAAAGTTAATATATTAGTTAAGTGACTTAACTATTAATTTATATTAGTAGTAAGTAGCAGCTTTTGGTATGTAGGCATCAACTGTAAACTACATTTTATTCAAAATCTAATTCAATAGTGCACTAACTTCTACACTCTAGAGTTGAGTAATGATTGAAAATGAATATATGTTTTTTTTTTTTTTTGTTTGTTTGTTTCTCAAAAGCATAAACGGATCATATTGCGTCAGACAAAGTTTATTTCGTGATTGTTAACTTAAGTTAAAACTTAAAGTTTGAAATAACTTTACTGAACCTTCCAGAACTTGCGGTGAGGAATTTTCAGACACCACCTACTTAACTACAAAAATGTTTAAAATGTTTTTTAGTTCAAAATACTTCAGTTAGTTCTTATTCTAAACTCTACATGTTATACAAAATAATAATAATTGCTGAAAGAAATCAAATATTTTCTTTACTAATAATAAAGGTAAAAGTCTGTATGTCTGGATCTGTGTATGTCTGGATGTCTGTTACATGCATAGCGCCTAGAGCGTTCGGCCGAATTTCATGAAATTTGGCACAAAATTAGTTCTTGGCACTTCGAAGCTATTTTTCGAAAATTCGATCTTGGTCTTTTTCTATTCCAATTTTAAGAATATTTTCCTGAGCATACAGGCGAACTAAATGACCCTTTTAATTTTCTACTACGGGCAAAGCCGTGCGGGTACCGCTTGTTTTAAATGAAAACATTCAGAAGGTTGTCACTTTTTTTTCTGAACTGTGACAAAATAAAATATTGTTTTTCTCGAGGTAAAAAGTTCCCCTTTTGATTATTAATTGGCGATTTATCTTCTTTCTTTTTTTACGAATTTAGGTGTACGTATTTATGAAAAGTTGCGTTTAATACTTTGGGAATTTTCGATTTGTAGTTTTCTTTCTTTAAGAATGATTATTTTGATAGGAAATTTTACAGCATTTTTTTTCTTCTCTAATTGAAGCCTGATTGTTGAACACGCATCACTTGACATAACTCTTATTTTCGAGGTATACCATGCAAAGCCGGGCCACGCAGCTAGTATGAAATGAAATAAAACAAAAAAGGTTGTTTTTTTCTGGTATGATTATTCTGCTAATGGCGCGCGTTCTGGAGGGATGAAAAGCAATTGTAATTTAACCAAGAACATAGTTGTGCAAGCAATGGGGGAAAAAAAGCTTTTTATGTCAGAGAAATATACTGTGCATAAAAAAACGACTATTATCAAAGAAATATGTTTTTAGAACCTAGCAAAAAAAATTCTGGT
This sequence comes from Uloborus diversus, assembly GCF_026930045.1. Classification (NCBI taxonomy): domain Eukaryota; kingdom Metazoa; phylum Arthropoda; class Arachnida; order Araneae; family Uloboridae; genus Uloborus; species Uloborus diversus. Next base: position 90,842 of record NW_026558953.1, read on the forward strand.
TGAGTGATCGTAAGGGGGAAAAAAAGCTGTAAAAGGTTAAACATGAATGTTTTTTCATAATATTCATACCAGGTCCATTATTTAGGAGAGCCATGGGGGGTCAATTTATCACCTCTCTCCGACTTCGAACAGTGAGCAGACGCCCTTTGCTCTCCTCCTTCCCCCGGATAAAATTTAAAATGATGGACCGGATTCCAACTTTCTCCTATATGCACATGCATCGAAAGACGCGTTTAAATAAAATTATTGCATAAAAATACTTACCACTGCATTTTTTCATAGACAGTTAAGAAATCAAAAAGATCGCTTACCTAAAAAAAGGAAATATTTTTAGAAATTTTATTACATATAAAGCTCAAAAAAAAATTATAGATTCAAAAGCTACATAATATATACTATAGAATGTATCGTCTTCTTTACTAATAATAAAGCTCAAAATCTCTCTGTCTGGATGTATGTAGGATGTCTGTGACGCGCATAGCGCCTAGACCGTTCGGCCGATTTTCATAAAATTTGACACAAAGTTAGTTTGTAGCATGGGGGTGTGCACCTCGAAGCGATTTTTCGAAAATTCGATTTTGTTCTTCTATTTCAATTTTAAGAAAGCTTTCCGGAGCAAAATTATCATAAGATGGACAAGTAAATTACGAAATTATCATGACGTGGAATGGGAGAGTGAATGAACATAGCCAATTGGCGAGAAATTCATCATCCATTATTTGTAAATATACAGGCGAACGGAATGACCTTTTAATTTTCAACTACGGGCAAAGCCGTGTGGGTACCACTAGTAAGAATTAAGAGTGAAATTAAAAATATTGGTAAGAACATAATTTTTAACACAAGACATTTAATGCAAAATTGTTCGAACTGCATGAGAAAAATGCCATAATAGAACACTAGTTTAGAGGAATTTCCTGATATATGTCTAGAATTAAAAGCACCTACTTTCCCTCATCGATTTTCTCGGGTTTTGTTCTTTCGCATGTTCCTCTTCATCGATTACAAGGGATAGTACATTTTATTATTCCTCACCATCGGTTACAAAAGAAAATTATGTATCAATAAGTTCTTACTGAAAAGTTTTGAAATTCTCATAGTGGAAAAGTTTTCTATATAAGCACAGTTTTGTGCATAAATACAGTGCTGGTCAAATTATTAGACTAAGACTGTTTTAAAAGCAAATTCTTTGAAACTATTGAACGATGAGGTAGTATTGTTGTTGTTTAGATTCTATAAACAATAATTCAAACAATACTCAAACGTGACAAATATGTCGAGTCCGTAACATGTTCATAAACGTGCAGTTCTTTAGTAAATAATTCCGTGAAAAATATTTTTTTTCCTTTTTAAAATTTATTTTGATGCTCAAATGTACCATAGATAAATTGAGACATGGTAGAAAACCTTCATTAGGTAAGAATAGTTATTACTTTCACAGAAAATTTGGAGATAGTTTAAGCAAAAGTTTCTATGTCTTTTGAGTGTAAAGTCCGTAACATGCTACATATCTTCCTATATCTTTAGAAATTCAACACAAATCTAGACTTTTTTCAATACTATGACATAAGTACACATAGGACTAATCATTTACAAGAAATTTAATTTTACTATTTGCACCAATCATGAGTAGGAGGCTAAAACATCCTTATGAAGTGTAGAGTTCGTAACAGCTAAATACTGTGAAACCCCCTGGAGACATTCACCCTGTTCTTCTGTTTTTTATAACATTATTAATTATTTCAAGTGGAATAAATTCAGAAACTAGATTTACACGTCTATAGCTACTGCAAAAGTTTTCTTAAAAAAAGAACTTAACATAACTACTCTACGACGCAGCAATGCATAAATGTGACAACTTCAGTTTGTGGCCATGAATAAACATGAAACCAAATTTCTCTTGCATAACATTTTTATGCAATAGATTACAAAAGTAAGAGCATTGAGTTTTCGAAACCCGTGTTGTAATTTCGGGACCCTATTTCAGAAAAAAATTATCACGTAATGATACATTCGCTCTTGATTCTGTTAAATTAAAATGTTAAAGTACCATTAACCTTCTGGAATTTACGCCATGAGCAAAATACTCACATGAAAGGGGGAAAAAACGTATTTTATTTTATCAAATACTTTATTTGTTTCAGCAAATATTATTTTGTGTAATAATCTGGTATTTATTCTAAAAACGAAATATTACCATTGAAAAAAAACATTTTAAGCATTTTTCAGGGGAAATAGGTCGTGAAAGAAAAATTCTCTTGCGCTCAAGTTCTCAATTAGCTCATTTTGACGCGATGTTTCGGGGAGGGGTTAGAAACTGTTCATTTCATTTTTTCCCCCAAAGCCATTGATATTGAGTTGAACATAAAATGCAGTTAATATCCATGTTTTATGCAGCTTATGTGACAAATATAACTACAACGTTCTTGTTTTGTGATATTGAAATTACGAATTTAGTTATGTAGTAAAACTCTTTTTTTTCCAAGTTAAGTTATCTGTGATATTTTTTTTTTCGACATTCATTCAATAAAAAAAAAAAAAAAGACAAAATATCACATATTACGCATGTACAATAAGAGGTTAAATACTTAATTTATGAGTTTGAAATTATTTAATGTCAATTTGTGTTGCATGTTCTAGATTACTCAATGATTTGATTTAAATGTTTTTAATAAGTTTGTCTAAATTAAAGACATTATGGTACAAGGGATCTAAGAATTTGCAGCATGGAAATTGCTTCCTAAATGGAGCGTTAATGTAACTTTATACACTGAGCTCCTGATAATCTGTACTATTAATTGTATGGACGTACACAGAAAATTGGCAAACAAGCAAATAAATGTGTAAGGACTACAAACTGAAATAAGTAAATAAGGAATAAAAAATCTTTACTTCGCTGTGTTCCGTGTAGATAAAAGTTGGTTTTGGAGCTATTCACTTCCGGTCCTCAATTACAAGATCAAATTGTATCGCAAAAGATTTTTAGAAATTAGTTCTTCTTTCTGTGAAATTATTAATCGATCTATGTTTCTCAAAATTCTTTATTTTTAACATTCTTCATTTGTTAATGCGCGATAATAAATACTGCAACGGAATTTCATGCGTTTTTTAGATTCATAGAAAATTCGTACTAAAAAAATGAAATAATTTGGTGATGTTTAGTTGACGTGACACTTACAGTTACTAAACTTTATAATAACCATTATTATTCTCAAAATTGCTTTCAAAAGAACTCGTTGTGACAGAGTTCAGTATAAAACCTTTTCTTAAGAAACTTTTTCTAGCGTAGGGTAGACCGGGCACATTATGCATAGGGTACGTTTTACGCAACGCCCTGTTTTCAAAACGAATTATAAGGTAAACGCACCAGTAGTGGCCACTGCTCCAGTAGTGGCCAATTTAAGGTTTAAATTGGAAAAATAAGGATTCCAGGTCTCCCAATGGATTCAAATTTGCAGGAGGTAGAGCTCAGACTATATTGTAGTGAGCAGTTCAAGGGGGAGTAGGTAGAGCATCATGGAAAACTGTTATAAATTATTTAGTACGGTCGTCTGGATTGTCCATGTTTTTTCAGCTGTCTTCTAACGCTTCTCCATAACGAGGTATAAAAACATTGTGTTGTGTTATAAATAGAACAATGTTAAAAAATAATATTTTTAGAGCTGTAACCATGTTATGAAATGTGATAGATCATGTTTGGAACGTTTTCAACTCCAAATAGTTGTTTTCACGGCTGACAGTTTATGTGGCCACTACTGGTACCAAAAGTGTTAGGAAATTCAAAAGTGGCCTTCGAGTGGCCACTACTGAATCAGGAAGGTTTTTCACAAATCATCTCGATTTTCTTTTCAATAGGTTGTAATACCTTAATATAATAACCTGCGTCATTTCTAATGTAAAATTATTGTGTGATCTAATAGTGGCCACCCGGTGGCCACTTCTAAACAACAATATGGCCACGACTGACTCATGTACAATGGCAACTGATGGATCAAAATTCAGGTTTGGGAAAAAATTGAAAAATTGATGTTCTGGCTTTAAAAAAATAGGACAATTGAGGAAGAATAGGGCTATAATATGCTCATTGAGTTTCAAATATGGTAATTAATACTGTAGCTCTACAGTTTAAAGAAGACACAAAATATGCTTCACTGTGTCAACTGCTAGGTGCGTTTACCTCTTGTATGGACAGGCCAGGATTACACATTACGCCATCCCCAATCGGGATATAGCGGCCCCAATCTTAGGGGCGCATATCACAGAGGGAAAAAATTATTAAATAGCTTGTTGGTTTAAAAAAAAAAAAAAAAAAAACGAGTTTGGCGCTAGTATATATAGAAGAGAAAAATTCAACTAGAACCGATTGCAACTTGCCTGCTGAGCAGGTAAAAAAATGATCGAGGTAATCCCTTTTCTAATCAAAGCAAATAATTTTTAATTTCTTAGGTTTAAGAAATCATTTCTTGAAAATACAGATTTTCTTATTAGAAGTAAGTCACACACCGTAAAATTTGCAAAAGCCATGATATATAAAATTTTCAGTTATGAAGCTTGTTTAAGGAACCATTTTTCTCTTGGAAGTCTTTAAATCATGTCAGTAAGTATGTGTTTTGCAATTAATAATCTATTAATTCACAATTATTAATGACTGCTAATAGTCAGGAGCACCCGAAGTTCAAAATTTTTGGGAAGGGTGACGAACTGAATACCGAATAACAAAATGCGAGCATTGTACTACTAATAGTTTTCTAAAATATCTGTGACTAGCAATAATTTAGTGCTTACTAAAATTATGTTTACAATAAATAACATAAATAATCAGAAAAAAAATATTAAATCAAAGTACTTAAAAATTAATTTACCAGACAATACCAGATATTTACCGCCAAAGTATTAGGATAGGTTACAAATATTGTAAAACTTCCGAATATGTGAAATATGTAACATTTACGGACTTTTTAAAAAATTTACCCTTGAAAATTCCCAGATTTCTGTATTTTATCGATGTCCAAAAACGTCCGTAATTAATTCTTCAGACCGATTTTATTTTCTAAAATCTTCATTAACTCAAGACACAGCTGAGAATTAATGATAATTTTTATGAGTCTCTTGAATCAAAGCGGATGAATTAACATTTTCTCATTGAATGCGATCGTCAAAAACTAGAAGTCTAAAAGTCCTCAACTACACAATGAGACATATAAAAAGGGTTAAAAATAATGCTAGATACATAATTATAAAAATGTCCAAATGGTAAAATCTCATGAAAAGAAAAACGAGCGAGTGTTAGAAATGTAGATGCAATTAGATTTCGAAATGTGTGAAAAATTGGGATTGACGAGTAACAGCGTAAAAAATATTCAAGATGTGTATGTTTAATCTAATGTGCAGAATTCGATAAATATTCAAAATATTCTTGAACTCAAAATCCATGACCAATAGACAATTTCCATGATTTTTGAGCATTTTTTGCCGAAAATCATGGCTTTCCATGAACATTTTCGATCATAGCCGAATTACATGTCTTTCCAGGTGCGCGGACACCCTGCTTTAGTAGAATTGAAACCTTATGCTACCAATTTCCGATATCCATTGATGTGCCTTCGTAAGTTGTAGGAAACAAATTGTCCTAGAATTACATTGAATAGTATGCTTACCTTATTATTAATTATGAATGATTTTGAATTGATGGTAATTATTCAGTTCATACTTACTAAAGTTTATATGTATAATACTTATATAAGTACATACATTTTCTTTTAATTTTATTTTTTAAATTAACCTACAAAAATTACAAATGCAAATTTTCTATTAAAAACGTTTTCTTTTAAATACTTACGTACTTTGAAGAAAGAAATGTACTGCAAAAATGTGATTAGTACAGTGAAATCCCGTTATAACAAGCTTCAAGGAACCGCAAAATTTGTTCGTTGTAACGAGAATTTCGTTGTAATGGAATTCCTGTAGCGCAGTAGAAATGAAGTCAGGACTGAAAAGTTCTTTCGCTGAAACTAATATTTCGTTGTATTGGTATTCTTTGTAATAATCGTTGTATGTACATTGGTACATAATGTAACTATCATATTGAATCAATTTTATTCATCAGTGATTTAAATTTAAAGTAAGTAATGTAAATTCTAAGGAAAGGATGTCAGATGGCCACTACTGACTCATACATGTGGCCACTACTGAAAATCTCAGATTTTGGAGTAGCCACTAATGGATCAAATTCGAGGTTTAGGAAAAAATTAATAAAAAATTGAACAAATTGAAATTCTGGCATTTTTGTAAAATGGGACGATTAAGGGAGAGTTGGGCTATAATACGCTCACTGAGTTTTGAAATTAGTATTGATATTGTAGATCCACAATTTAAAAAACACACAAAATATCCTTAGCTGTGGCCACTACTGGTGCGTTACCTTAATTGGAAAGCCAACAGTCATAACAGATTGATGCTACTCCCTGGCAAATGATCTCATAAGTTTTTGAGCATTAGTCGAACTTCGGTCCAGCGTGCAGAAAGAATAATATGATTTCTACCAAGTTGAGTAAATTTTGTGTTGAACGTTTTGAAGCTTATTGTGAATAAATAATACTTAGTTAAAAAAAAATATATCTAGTATATATAAAAATCTCGTGTCACGATGTTTGTTCGGGGTAAACTCCGAAACTGCTGAACCGATTTTTATCAAATTTCATACATATCTGTAATTTGGTCCAACTTAAAAGATAGGATAGTTTTTAATTTTTTATTGCAAATTTCATATTAATTATGCAATAATAGTGTGAATTAATTGTTTAGTTCTAAAAATTCTTAATAGATGGCGGTGTAAGTTAATTAATCGATATAACTCTAACATCGTATGACTAACTGCTAAAAACACCATGATAAAAAAAATCAGAAATGTTGCTTAGAATTTCCATATAACGTTTCGGGATATTACAGGTTATTATTCACTTCCTGAGAAAATCAACAATATTTTTCAAAACGTTTCCTTGAATTGCTACAAATTGCAGATTTCACACAGTTGTGAAAAATATTTTTCTCCACCAGTATCAAGATTAACTAAACGTATTAAATAGGTGTATCGGTTTCGAAGCAACTACGGTTCGTCCAGATTGACTCAACGCCCAATGTGTGCGAAAAGACATCTGGATCACGAAGCTTTGCAAGAGTTGCATTCGAGGTACTTGCTTGAGAACTGTCTTCGCGTTGGCAATGTGTGCATTAATGCTTTGAGAGCTTTCTTTGAAAAGAAGGAAGGTTCCAGGTTATTATATTAAACTTGAGTTAGACTTCTCTGAAGGTGCTAGAATCATAACTTCCTTTAACAAAGAAGACTACTAAATTCTTCAAAAATATTCCAGGTTAATTTCAGGAAGTTTAATGAATTTAAGCGGAAAACAATTATTTTCTTTATTTTATTCCCCAAGAAACTTTTAATGTCATTAATTCTTGCAAAGATACGTTCGCAATAGAAAATTGCAGTGACAATTGCATCGTCAGGCATTGCTGCTACTTTTTTTAGATGGTAGACGAACAGCACATTCAGCTTTAAAGTTGCCTATTAGATATTCATAACAAACAAAACGCAATGTGTGACATTTAAGAAAAAAAAAAAACGTGGAATGACTGTAGTGTTGCAAGAGAGGAGTGAAATTAAAATTTCAGATAAGTGTACTATGGCTCATGAGTAAAAGCATTCATTCGAAGCACATCATAAGATTGTGCAAGATTTGAACGGCAACGATAAACTTTTAGGCGAAATTGTCTGAATACTGTCTGGGGACTTCCGGCAGACATTACCAGTTATTCCGATGAAATCAACGCATGTTTAAAACTCGTTTTTATAGCGTAATGTCGAGATGATGCGATTGGCCATGAACATGCGAGTATAAACGCAAAATAATCTAATCCCTGAAGTGTTTTCTAAGCAATTGCTGGGTATTGGAAACGGTGAAATTGAACTGTATCAAAATATACAGTACAACAAATAGACAGACATTTTCTACACTGCCGTTGAGACGAAAAGTGAACTAATTGAGAGTCTATTTCCAGATAAATTTATTTTTTTTAAAATCATAGTTGCCTCTGTAATCGCGGCATTTTGTAGCAGTTTTGGTTTCGGTAAACATTTTCGAACAGACAGGAGTATTTGTGGATCGTCAATTGTAGACTGTCAAATACATATCCCTATGCATGTCACAAATTGTATTTATTGGTCGCACAAAGTCATTGGGAGTTGACACTTTCTAATGCAGGTTTGACGTAAGGAGAAACAGTATTCGTCAACTCTTTAAAACAGATTTGACGACATTCTATCCAACACAATCATCATTTTTTAAAGAGAAACTATATAACTTTCACGTTTGAAGACGTATTTCATAAAGTTTACCAAACACACAAATATTAAAATCCAGATTTTACACCAGAGATAAATATGAAATTTTAGTTTTAACTGAAGGTTTTTGCGTTTCAATTTCAAATTTGCTACTTAGTTATTATGATATGCCGTCACCTGACAGTTGGGCCACCGACATAGTTAACACTGATTTTCAACGTATAACAACAGAGCAATGACGCTGTCTTAGCTACAATTATTGCGAATAATGAGCCATTACTGACGGCAGGAAAAAAAAGCTCCCCATTGATGCTGAACAAGTCTATACAGTTGTCGATGAAAACAAAGCAGTAAACATTCCAACTGAATTTTTAAATTCCCTGGATACACCAGGAATGCGACTACACGATTTCCGGTTGAAAATTGGCTCAACAATTTATTCTTTTTCGCAATTTGACCCCACCTAAATTTTTCAACGGTACACGTTTCTTCATCAAAATTCAACAATTTTGACGATAAAGTTTAAAGGAGAAATGTTTGTGTTGCCACGTAATCCATTAATAGCGCCATAATTTTCAAAC
>NW_026558954.1:0-99565 GCF_026930045.1 Uloborus diversus
ACCTGGCTTCTTTTCCCTCCGTTTAGTGCAAACCGCATCTTTTTATCTTTATTCGCTTTCGAATTATTTATTTTTAAAGTTGGTCCTGACTTTTAACCAAATTGCCTTTGGTCCCAGTTAGGATGTACTGCAGTCATGATTTCGCCTACATTTTCCCGAGTACAGATAATATTTGCGTTGAATATCGACATTTTAAAGTGTGTTATGACAAATTGTCTATTTATATAAGCTGCGAAATCCTACTGAGATATCATTTTGAGATAAAAACTACACATTGTTATGATCGCAGTAATCACGTGACGTGAGCCAATCTCGGGAGGTAACTTTCAACTGGGAGCTTTTCAAATTCTGAATCTAATCTCCGAACGCTATCGACAACCAAGATTACTTGATTTTTGTGTGCAACTTGAATTCATTCTATTGTTTCGATTAACATGAACTATCTTTTCTTTTTCAAATTCAAGCCAAGAGGTTTTCTTAGCTCCTTGATTAAGTTGCTTTCTTAGGTAATGTATTTATTTGATGTATTTTTTAAAAGAATATTTTTATGTTACACAGCAGGATTTTGATATTTCGAATTTGAGCAAAATATTGGGTAATCAATATGGATGGACATCCTGTTAAATATTTACGATAAACGCAGCTTTTGTTCTATATTTGAATGTGCTGTTCTTTTATGGATAGATTAATGTCTGATGTTAAGAATGGTGAGAATTTCCCAAATTTTAAGTCCGATTTTTTTTGCACCTAAGATTAGTCGTGAGCTCTTTGTGTGCTCCAATGCTTAGGAGAGAAACAGACTGACACACACGCACACACACATACACTTCGATTCCTCCCCCCCCCTTTTTTTTTGCTGAAGTTACTTACCAAAATAAAATTTCGCAAAATATCATTACTATTTTCCAATCAAATATTGATTTCAACATCTTTATTGACATAATTTTTTTCATGTGAAAGAAAAATATTTTAAAGAAATTTTGAAATGCATCAATTAAGCCCAGTGTGGGTCAAGTTGAAGTTTTGTAATGTTGTTTGAAATCAAAGCTTTCATAAAATGTTTGAAGTTTTAATCTGAGTTATAGATGATAAAGGTTAACCTGATTTTCTAATAATAAAGCTGAAAGTCTGGATGTCTGTTACGCATAGCACCTAGACCGTTAAACCGAATTTCACGAAATTTGGCACAAAATTAGTTCTTAGCATAGGGGTGAGCACCTCGAAGCGATTTTTCGAAAATTCGATTTTGTTCTTTTTCTATTCCAATTTTAAGAACAGTTTACCGAGCAAATTATCACGACGTGGACGAATAAATTACCGAATTATCATAAAGTGGAACCGTAACATGGGCGAGCAAATGAACATGGCAAATTGGCGAGAAATTCATCATCCATTATTTGTAAATATGCAGGCGAATCAAATGACCTTTTAATTTTCTACTACGGGCAAAGCCGTGCGGGTACCGCTAGTAGTTAATACAAACAAAAGCATGGCTATTTTTTTTGAAATACCCTCCTTTGAAACATTTCAAGATTAATTTCCTTCCTTCGAATGCCTTTGCCATTTTAAAGCATAGGAGAAGGGAAACTTAAAAACTTGTAAGTTAAATTTTTACACGGTATCAAAATGAATGAAGCGCGATACAATAGGCACCGCTTAATGTGATCACGGTTAATAGAATCATTCGCTTAATGTTATCAGAATCACGAAGTCCCGGAACTCTTGTATGTTAACACACGTTAAAAAAATCGGACATTGTAATCAGCGTCTTCGTTTATCGTTATCACATTTTCAAAAACTTTCAATTTTTTCCCCGTTTTTGTTCCTCAATTAACAGAAGTACCATAGGCAAACCCTGACGAGACTAACTTTCTGTGTAGTATTTTGTGGTTTTCAATAGCAGTTCAAAATTTTTCTAGGAATGAAGCTACAGAAAGTTCGTCCCCAGTGACCAGACTCCTCCTAAGAAAACTTTCTTTTGCACCTAAAAAAATTCAGTCGCTGGACATGTTGCAGGCACTGATGTTGGACCTCCATTGTTGCCATTACTTTGTAAACTATTAAAGAATTGTGTCGAGATTGAAAACAAAGCGAAGTTAAATTAAAATTTAAACAACAAGCAAAACCATGCTGGAAAAGATAGAAAAGCTGAATGTGCTTTGAAACTAGTTTACGAATATCAGGGAAAACGGTCATATTTTACTTCACCTATTACTATGTGATTAAAAATTGCATAATTCAGCTTTAAGTTTTTATAATTCAGATATTTCCATTCTGTTAATTTAATAATTTATAATTTGAAAGTTCGTTCAGTTGAGACACTGTGATTTTAATTTGAGGTTGCCACAATAAATGCACCTTAATTGGAAAAAAAAAATCATTATTTTGTGTCTCCTGGATTCTTTTCGGTTATTTTTACCTGTCGGTTATTGTTATCAAACTGTATTTGTCCCAAAGTGATCACATTAAAAGCGTCGCCTACTATATTCACTTGACCCAAGCAACACCATTACGTCAACTCAAAAACGAAGAACTCATAAAAGGGCTGTTCACAAATGAGGCTGTGAGAAGCAAAAGGATGCAAGTTTCAAAATTAAAAATTTGGAGATAACCAGTACAAATGGTAGGTGAACCTCTCCTTTGTCTTGGGGCAAGAGATAGTACTAGTAGCCCTGGTAGGTGCTGTTATACAGCCTGATTTAGAAAAACTTTTCAATGAAAGTCTACCTAGGAGCTATCTTTAAACTCAAAACTTCAAAATGTCCACTTACATCCCTTTGCTTCTCACTGCCTCAAATGATATCAAGATTTGAAGGGGAGGGGAGGTTCGTGAAATTGCGAATTTGGGACAAGGGGGAAGGAGGGGGGTTAAAAAAATGTGTGACATCACGCAATAGGGAAGTTTTCGATTTTTCAATTTTATTTTTATATGATAGAGTAACATGTATGAACATCATAGGTGAAAAAAATTTTGCGATACGATAAGTAGTTTTTTTTTTAAATTAATTTTTAAATTTCAAGCTTTTGTGACGTCAAATGGCATAGGAAGTGACGTCATTCCCTCTTCCGATAGGGGAGAAGCGAAGGTCACGCATTCGACTTCGAAGACGAAACGTAAAAGGCTTTCTCCTCGCATTTAACTCCTCGCGTTTCTGGAACATTAAACCTCTCATCCTCTCGAAAATATTCGAATACTATCATTGATGTTACTTGAGGAAGATTATTTAGATTGTGCTTTAACGAATCCGGCCTCCATAGTGTGTTCAAAAGGATTATTGAATTTCTAAAAAATAAAAATATCAGCGCGCTCAAGATGTTCCTAGCGAAAAGAAGGGATCTTCGGCGGAAGGCTGCCCAGTAGCGCCCTGTGACGTAGGCTCGTGACGTTTCAGAAGCGCGCACTTTTGCGCGTGGATTTTTAAAAATTCATTAAAAATCAACCACGGTGTTTTAAAATTCGGCGATGGTGAATTTTTTAGTTTTGAGGGTCAATTAACAATATCCAATAGCCAAAATATGAACATTTAATAGGTTGCAACTTCCCTATTTTTTCATAAAAATATGGTTAAGAATATTAGCGTGATGAAAGGGGAGGAGGATCAGAAATATTGAGAAAAAAAAGGGCGACATTTTTTATATAGGCAGCTCTTTAGCGTAAGTGTGTAAGTATATGTTCTGATCGTACATACGGAGCATCGCATACAGTAAACCCTCATTAAACTGGATGCTAATAAACCGGCTTACCTTTAATCCGGACAGCCTTATGTGCATACTGTATGAATAAAAGGCGAGTTAGCCGAATAGTATATTTTTGTAGTTTGTATTTTTGTAGCGTAATATTTTTGTAACTTTCTCTTATGCAGTTTAAAATTTTTTCTCTTGAATTCAAAATACAATTTTTACTGTGTGCTTATTGTACCTTGGCTCAATTTATAGGTTATTGTATTTTTGTAGCGTAATACTTTTGTAACTTTCTCTTATGCAGTTTAAAATTTCCTTCTCTTGAATTCAAAATACAATTTTTACTGTTATTGTACCTTGGCTTAATTTATAGGTTATTTCGTTTAATCCGTTATCTCATTAATTCAGACTACCTGGATCCCCAATTAGTCTGGATTAATGAGTTTCTGCTGTAGTTAAATAATTGTTATTGTTTACCTTTAACAGAACACTTCTTCAGATTGATCAGACTCCACCTAAATTAGAAAATACAACAACTCAAAATGAAAGCTGTAATTCTTTTGCTGGTTCCAAGATTCACGATCTCTCCTCCTTCTGAACAAATAAAACCTTCTAATAGTTGACACAACAGAATGGAAGCACACTATTTGCTCTGAAGTTGAATGTTGGTAAGTGATTCTTTATTTTGTGTCTTGTTTTTTTTCTTTTTTTTATTTTTGTAGTCATTCTTTAAAATAGGGTTGGTTGGGATAAGAGGAACCCCCTTTTGGGAACAGTTCGTTTTTGCAACTTTATACTAAAGTTTTGAAACAAAAAAAATTTAAACTTATTGTATTATTTTTATCTTGGACATTATTAATATACAAAAGTTCATCATCAGTTTCTAAAATAATGCTTTAAATACTCTTAACGATTATATTCAAAAAAAAAAAAAAAAAAACAGATGGGTGTCCACTTACCCCATAATAAGGGGTAAGTTGTCAACCTCCCTTCAATTTAAATTTTAATCAAACGAATATAAAAAAGGGGTGAAGAGGTTTTTACTTGATAAAGTATATAAATTTTTAGTATGAATTATTTCTTGGTAAATGCACCCATTAATGAGAAATTTACTGTCTTTTGAATCTGTATGACGGAAAATTTTAAAAGAATAAACAAAACAATAACATCTGTGAGATTTTTTAAAAGCCTATTGGTGCACATTTTACTTTTACACATAAAGGTGTGTTGAATAAACGTAATATAGTTGATAAAGGTCAATTTTGGTAAGCAAAACTACAAGTTGAAAATAAAATTGGAAACACTAAATGGCTGCGTCTACTTAAATTTGGCAAAGGAAGAACTATAATTTAAGCAGAAAAAACTAATGTTTCAGTGGTTATTGAATACGGAGCAACCATCTAGCGTTATCAGAGTGAATTTTATGAGCCAATTGGTGGCAACAAGGCAGTGGTTCTAGTTTATAAACAACCAGCACGAGGTCAGCTGATGTTTCATATACATTTGAATTTAATAAGGCTTTAGTTCTAAAAATATAGAACTTTTGCGCGTTTTGAAGGGAATTTTGTCCATTACTTATCCTTTCCTCATCCTATATGTTACTGAGTATCATTAAATTTTTCGGTGTCTGTTACTGGGGGGTCGGACCTTTTATCGAAATTATGCAAATAAAAATAGAATAACTCATTCAGAGAATCCAGAAGCAGCCAAACGTTGGATGCGATGTTGTTGCATGAGAGAAAAATAGTTTAAAAACTCTAAAAACATTTAAAGACTCAGAAAATTGAGTTAACCTGAGAGCGATGCCTTAAACATGTCTGTTACTGGTTGCCGTTACCCTATGTGGTAAAGAGTGTTCGACACCATTAACAGTGTGTTTGGAGCCAGTGTTATTGCTTACCAACACCCAAACAACCATCCTGGGGCATTGCATTGGCCACTGTATTCACCGGATATGAATCCGTGCGACTTCTATCTTTGGGGTCACATGAAAGACTTAAATTAAGGGAAATTCCGAAGCAACTATAAATCCTGGTGAATTTGCTACAAACAAACTTTGTTAGAAAAAGCTCTTGATGAAGAACCATGTATAGAAAATATCTTTTTGATTTGAACAATTTTCGTTCAATTTTGAGCAGTTCAAATCTCTTAACATTTGCGCCTACGGGACGGGGAAACTAAAAGTGAATAGTATGATTTGCTCCAAACGAATTTTGTTGGAAATCGCTCTTGATGACCGACTCCTGACTCCAATTCCTAGAATTTTCGTGCCGCCGACTCTGACTCTTATCCCCGAAAATTAGTCAGACTCCGACTCCTGGAATTCCTCAACTCCGACTCTTTTATGCAGAAATGACTCCGACTTCACAAACACTGGCAGAGTTGCGGACTTTGAGAGAAAGTGGCCGATTCTGACTCCAAGTCCTTGAATTTTAAATCCTTCGACTCCCGATTCTGACTCTTTAACACCAAAATGAGATTGACTCCACTTCGACTCCGCACGCTATGGTCTTTACTGTGAACTAATTATCGTTTCTATGATTTGCTTTTATTTTCATTTTAGTGTTTAAATTTATGTATTCAGTTTTTTGCGGAGAAATCCGAAGTCCTTTATGTTTTAATATATACAAGGTCCGGTTTTTAATTTCCACGACTGACGTAACTGTAGGAGAACGAAAAGCCGGAAGATGGCGCTAATGATTGCATATTGAAGAGCGTTTTCTTGCGCATGTGCAGTGCAATCGGGGTCATTCTAAAGTAAGTGGTTCTCGTGGAAAAGCGCATTAAAACGTAGCTCTCAAACTCCTGTGGTCTAAGTGAAAATGGAGCAAAGAATTAACATTAAATTTTGCTTCAAATTGGGCAAGACAGCTGCTGAAACATACGAAGTGTTAAAACAAGTTCAATTGAACTTTTGAATGGTTTAAACCAGGGTTGGCTTTCTGCCGGCAGAAACTAGTTTTTGCCGTACCAGTGGCAGAAACTGGTTATAACCGGTAAAAACCGGCAGAAACTGGCAAAAACTTAAAAGCATCTTTAATTACTTAAGTGATTGCTAAATGATATTCGTTTAAGTAAACTAATTAAAAGGCATTTCTGATTTTAATTTGCTCACTTATATGCTTCATCTTGCCAGCCCTGGTTTAAACACCTTCGGGAAGGGCGCAAAAGCGTCGATGATGATCCACACACAGGTCGGCCGCAGTCCGTACACACGCTGGACATTATGGTGACAACAGGAATTGAAGAGCTACGTTTTAATGCGCCTTTCGACGAGAACCACTTATGGCGTCAATTGCACTGCGCATGCGCAAGAAAACGCTCTTCAATATGCAATCATTACCGCCATCTTCTGGCTTTTCTGTCTCTTACAGTTACGTGAATATTGGAAATTAATAGCCGCACCTTGTAGAGAAACAAACGATTTTTTTTTTTTGATACATTGTATTTATTTTAATGAGCTTATTATTATTTTTATTTTTGAAAACGGTAAAAAAAATGTTTAATGGGAAATAATACATTAGCTGGTTTGTTCAAAAGTCGCTACTACTTTATTTGTTTGTTTAGTTATTTTTTACGCATCTATTTCTTTAGATGAGCGAGGCACATTTAATTTCTAGAAATTAACTTAAAATGATAATAAGTTATTTTTGAAATAATTTGCAGCTTTGGCTAATTTTGTGAAATTGATCAGATATTCGAAAGTCGATACTGATATGCGGGAAAATAGGCTCGTTTAGTTCTGGTCGGAACTTCTTGTTGATGTTCATTTCAATAAAAAATATTTTGCAGTGCTGTCTGCAACAAATCTTATGTTATTTCATTTTAAAGTTGTTGATTAATTGAAAGACAGTCTGTATAAGAGAAAAAGTTAAGACTAGATGTTTATGTTCAAATACAGTTTTTTAATAATGAAACGATAGACATAACGATACTGATAGCTCTTTGCAAATGGACTTTACCTAATTTTTAATATGTGCCGAAACGTGTTTTGTACCATTCTTTAGATAACATTCAAAGATAATCGTGATTTTGCTATCGTATTTGATGCTTGACAGCATATCATTTTTTCTCCAAGATTGTTAAATAACTTGATGAAGATAAGGAATTTTGAGAAACTTATTGGGATGTCAGCGAAATCAAAGCAACAATAAAATATCTGAACGATTGTTTCGGTTTATACTTATCAGTGCACCCATTGACACTGAGATACTGTAAAACCGAATGTTAGAAGAGTTGACGGTTCAAAGGTCGCTCGATAGAAAAGAAAAGAAAAATTAATTTTAATTTTGACATCTTGAATTCAAATTATGTTTTTCGCAAACACGAGTGTGTGTATGTAGGCGTGTGTGTTTGTGTGTGGGGGGTATGTGTGTTTGTGTGTAGGGGGTATGTGTATGTGTGTGTAAGCATGTGTGTTTGTGTCTGTGTGCTGGCATTAGTGTGTGGGTAGTTGTGTATATGAATGTGTGTGTGGGGGGGGGGGGTATGTGTATGTGTGTGTAGGCATGAATGTGTTGGTAGTTGTGTGTATGTTATGTGTTTGTGTATGTGTGTGTGTGTCATTGTGTATGTATGCGTGTGTGTGTAGGACATGGATGCAACCTGGAGACGGCTTTCGCTACAGGAGCAGTATCGTGAGGCCGGTCGACGGTGGTGCTGGCAGAGGGAGGTGGCGGGAAAATAAAATCAAAGGACATCAAAACCTCTCAAGTGAGAACAATAAGCAATCGTGATTGCTCAAAAAAAAAAAATAAAAATAAAATAAAATAAAAAAAGGAACTTGTATTTATATATATTTTTTAGTTGGAAGAATGATGGGATAAAGCCGCTTCATTATAAACATTTTACTTCATAGTAATTAAGGCAACAATATTTTCAATTATATCGAAGCTATATCGACTAAGCTATAATTTTTTTCAATAATAGAAAAAAAGGGGGGGGGGAGAAAATTAGCATTAGTCGTCCTCGAATTTTAGACGGGGCGCTGGGCTCGAAAAGGTCGAGAACCACTCTGATACTATTTAAAACTTAGTTACTCGGCTCACATTTTGAATGATCTATTCTATTTGCAGGAAGGATAACACTTTTAACCTGGATTCACTATACATAATAAATAAACACAATATAATAAGAATAAAGTATATATAATAATAACAACGCAATAATATAAAAAGAAAGTAAATTATAAAAGTAATTGGTAGTTAAAGCAAATGATGTAGGGCAGCGTTTCTGAACCATTATTGACTCGCGGACTGACAATGACTTTTTAAAAAAATTCGTGGTCTGGTCAGTGCTAATTCTATGTTAGCTACCAGTTTGTTTGGCACTCTTGGCTTCCTTTAGAGGTTTTCCGCCTCCAGCTCGGTTAGTCCCATGCCGGGCTGATAAGTGCTAATAAGTACGAAACTGCAATCCTCGGCTGGAATTGACTGAGCGGGCGGTGTATTTCATGTAGTGATGTTTTATTTTCTACATCTTTTATTTGAGGCTCCTAGTTTCAAAACAGGATACTTGTAGGAGCGGACAAACGCTCAACTTGTAAAAAGTCCGGTTTTGAAACTGAGGCAGACCTTCCCGCCCCATTTCAAGGGGGAAAGAAGCGGTTTTTGAACCTAATATTGAGCAGGCAAATAGGCCTTATGATTCTCTACAAGATTAACAAAAGAAAAAAAAAAGAAAATCGAATTTTTTTGCAAGTATCCGGTTTTGAAACTAGGGGCCTCATTTCATCCTTGATCATTTTTTTAAGAAAAACGTACCCTTGCATTTGTGAACTGTTTAAAACATGGAAATTTTGTTTAAGAACCGGTGAGGTTTTTTTCTTCCTTTCGACTGAGGAACCGCAAATACTCGTGAGAATCATTTGACTGTGTGAGTTTTTTTCACCTTTTTTAGAAAAATCCTCCTATGTATAATAAGCAAATGATCGAGTAACGCTCCTGACGTCATCAACAATAAATCTCGCGGCATTGCATGATATATTGATAATGTTTTTCGGTAATGTTTGACATGCAGGGAAAGGCTTTATTTTGACAAAGCTGAACTCGATCCGATTACAAACTGTTTTACTGGTTTGACTCATTTTAGGAGAATGAAGAAACGAGAAATAACAGACTTAAAAAAAAAAAAAATACCAAGCACTTTTCATAATGCACTCAGAAGGACAAAATAACTTTTCTGGGTCAGAAAGGAAAATTTAAGAATTCCTGTAGTTTTCGAAAATTACAAAAAAAAAAAAAAAAAAAAATGACACTACAAACGAAGAAAAGTGCGGCTCGGCTGGAGAAAACCATTGAGAAAGAATAGAATTAGTATTCCTTCTCAATGACAAAAACGTAGCTCCACCCATTCCGATGACATCAGAAGGCAACGTTGCTGTGACGTCAGTGGTCGGCCGTTGCAGATTTATCCGAACATTTATTTTATAACCACCCTGTTCTTTAATACTCGGCTTATGGTTCAAATGATCTAATTATCTACTGTGGTCTCCCTTGCCATACGTAAGAGAGACTTGCAGGAGGGGAAAAGCCTATGCATTTATGTCCAACAGCTCAACTTTTTTTTTTTTTTTAACAATATAAAAGAGAAAGATAAAAATAACTGGTAGTTGGAAAATAATGTACAGTGGGACTCCGATATAATGAATTTACCAGGACTAAAACTTTTACACGTTAAATCGCGGTTATTCGTAATATCGAGGTGGGGAAAAAATTAAGAAATACACTTACTTTACCTAAAACCCCTCTAATAAGCAACTGCACAAAAATATCCATAATTAGAAAGTATACACTTTTCATTCAGCATTCCACAACTTATTACATGCTGGTTAAATGAAATTCTAAACTACTGAGTGATAGAGGTTTGACAATTTCCTTGATACTTGACTCGAAATAGTTCTCTTTCGATTTATCGAAGAGAAGAAAATACTGTGTCTTTTTTGCAGCCTGCTGCATGAGATATGTTTTTAGTTTCCAGGCCATGTAAAGCATTCGAAAAAGTAAGTTTTAATGGGAGTTTCACTATCGCTTTCTGCATCAGAATCACTATTCGTTGATTGTCCTCCCGCCCTCGCTCGTCAAAAA
The DNA here is from genome assembly GCF_026930045.1 of Uloborus diversus. Lineage (NCBI taxonomy): Eukaryota > Metazoa > Arthropoda > Arachnida > Araneae > Uloboridae > Uloborus > Uloborus diversus. The sequence continues at coordinate 10,767 of NW_026558954.1, forward strand.
ATGGCTGATTCCAAGAAAACTCTTTTTTCTACTTAGGACAATATGGATATAACATTTCGAAACAGTACAATATTTGCTAACTCAAATTAACAAAAAAAAAAAAAAAAAAATCTTTCGGCTGTTAAATTAATGCGTTATTTCTGTTGGGAATTCCAAATAATATTATCAATAATTCACGTTTATTTTGATATATTTGGCATTAATTAAATCCCCATTTTCTTTTATCTTGCAAAGTCACAAATGCTAGTTTCAATGTATATAACGTATTTCCCGATCTTAGACACGTGCGTTCCTTACGTAATGAAATGACGAAATTCCTTATCCATTTGATTGGCCGCCGTTCTAACATCGGGAAATGCGCATTTCACATGCAAATGACTCTGGCTGACTATATATGTTGCTTCTGTAGCTCAGTTGCTTTTTCTTATTTTTAAGGCGCCGTATTTTTCTTTCATATAGTCAGCCAAGTCGGCTACTTGCCGTCATGCTCTCGAATAGGCATTTTATAACAGTAAACTTTATCTGCAAACCTAAAGTATAAATAACTAAAACTACGATTGCATAAATGATTCTTCATTTGTCATAATGCAAATTTACAAATAATGGTTTTGCCTGTTTTACTAAACTATCTATGCTTCGAGAGAACTTATTTTGCAATATCATTTTTCATATGTAAATAGCTCGCCAAGGATACCACTGTATAATATCACCAAGGAGGAAATAAAGTCATAATTTCAAATACAATTATTATTTTCTGAAAAGGACTCCAGTTACACTCTGCAACTAAAAATGCACTAATTAAATTAGTCATCGGTGCGATAACTTCATTGATAAAACCTCATCGCACAATAATTTCGGGGTTTATTCTTCGGTAAATAGGGGTTTTTTACCTTCATTTTAGTCGGGGAAAAAGAAAAATTCGCTAAATCACGAAATTCGTTGAATAGAGGTTCGTTAAATCAGGGTCCGACTGTATATGTGTAGTGACGGTCCGTAAGTTTTTTTCTTTCTTGTTTGTAGGCATTTTTTTTTTGTCCAGCTGATCGAAATGCTATCACATTTGGTACTTCGGCTGCTTTTTGCCTCAAAACTTCTTTATTCAAAAAAAAAAAAAAAAAAAAGGGTGCTTCCAACCACAATGGGGTCGTTTCCAAAATTTTAAAGAACTTTTTTCTGAAAGAGCATGTTTAAAAACAAAGGATCTGACCATTTTTTTAATAATTTGTTTAAGCTTAATATTTTAAAAAAAAATACCTAAATCGGTGCGCTTTTATTGTTTACGCTTCTGCACCTGACATCACAAATGATGAAAGGCCATTCAGTGTTGCCATTCACAGAGCAAAATATTTAATTCGCATCTTTACTCACGTGTATTGGCAACGATAGGGTTGTAACAAGCGTAGAGGGCAATTTTAATTCGCTTCTTGATTATCATAACGTGGAAACGCGGTACAAAGATGCGCCAAAAAACACCATTTGTGACGAAATCAGGACCACTCCATGTTTGAAAAATCGGACATTTTAAAAAATTAATTAAAAAATAACTGTTGGGGACATGAAAGTATTTTCTGGGTCCATGTTCTTTTTTTTTGCTCTGTGACTAAAAGTACTACTTTTGACTGAAGGAAACAACCACAATTCAATTTTAGCACTCATTTTTAGTTTTACACTGTTCTTTATCGAAATTTCATCTTAACAGTTTCAAAAAAGAATTGAATTACACCACGCAAATACAATATCGACTGACATCTTTCTTTCTTTGCAGTACAGTGAACTCCTGAGTGGCTACGATTTTTCACACTTTTAACAAGAACAATTTTTTTTTTCGGCGATTACACTGTAAAAAAGTTCCGAAACGTTTTTACTGCCTATTTCCGTGGAACGTTTCGGGATTTTACAGGTTTTCATCTACGTCCCCGTAAAATCAAGTATCTTTGCAAAGGTTTCCTGAATCGCTACTACAATGCAGATTTTTCACTGTTTAGAATAATATTTTTAGCCACCAGATTAATCGAGGCAGTGAGAAGCAAAGGGATGCAAGTGGACTAGTTTAAGTTTCGAGTAAAACGCGTTTAAAAATCAGATCCTAGGCAGGCTTTCATTGAAATTTTTTTTTTCTAAATCATGCTGTATAGCAGCACTTACCAGGGCTACTAGTACAATCTCTTGCCCCAAGACAGAGGAGAGGTTCACCCACCATTTGTACTGGTTATCTCCAAAAGATTGACTGAGCGTACTGTATCGGCTCCAATATGGATACTGACCGTCGAGACTGACTAAAGCTATTATAAAAGCGAATGATAAAGTCAGTGGATAACTTACAGTGAAACCTGTGTAAGTTGACCACTTGCTGTGCAGTACTTTGGTGGTCAACTTAGACAGGTGGTCAACTTATAAAGGGTGGTAATGTTTTTTTTTTTTTTTTGTCATTTTCTTGCACCATGGACCATGTATTCATTTCTGGAATCATTGCCACTTACTCTTTCTGTTTAAGTCACTTTTATTGTTTAACATTACTTTGAAACAATAATTAAAAAAGTTATTCAAATATTTTTGCTTTTTTTTCCTCGTGTTTTACTAAATTAGACATTGTAGTTTTAGAAATTCCGTATGTGTCAGCTAATTTTCACCAACTTTCTTCCTTTTCATATAATTTTAATATTTCATACTTTTTATCAATCTCAAGTTCAACTAACTTTCTTTTTGAAACCATTTTATGTAAAACTTTTACACAACGAGCAACAAGCTGGACTCTCCTAGTTCATAAAGGCAGTTGAAAATGAAAATATCCTATCTCTTAATCCCTTGCACCAGAAATAAGTAACTTTTCTCTTCAGCACAATTCCAGTGTTGCCTCAAAATATTGCTACTGGAAGAAAATACTTTGTACTTTTTCTACTGACACCAGTTTTTTATTTTCATTGAACAGAGAGTACAAAAAGCAATCTCATATAGAACAACAAAAGAAAAACAAGTTCGGAGAATTAGGAGCAGCATAAGTTTTATGCTGTTGTTTTATTTAGTTGGTAAAATGCTGGTCTAAAGCATCAAAATTATTCTTGGAAAGTTATAAAAAATAATAATAATAAAAGAAAATAATTTGCTTGATTAAGTTAAAAAAAAACCCTAGTGGTCAACTTACAAAGGGTTTTTTACATTACTCCGAACCAAATTTGGTGTACATTAGTGGTCAAGATAGACAGGTGGTCAAGATAGAGAGGTGGTCAAGTTACAGAGGTTTTCCTTCATTATATAAGATAGGTCCAATTCCGTTCCCGACAAAAGCGGTCAACACAGACAGGTGGTCAACTTACAAAGGTAGTCAACTTTACAGGTTTTACTGTACTTTGCGAGAGAGTTGTTTGGTTCTTACTTGCAATTCTCGCATAGCCTTGGTTATAATGCTTCCGGGGCTCTCTTGGTAAATCAGGAAAGTTCTTATCAATTAGGGGCCATTCATTAATTCTTACGTAATATTTTTCAAGTTGAAATCGCGTGGTCTTTGTTTTACAAAGAATGAGTAGTGTAAAATACAGGGTGTCCTGAAAAAGACTGATTGTTTTCAAAAATTTGTAACAGGAGAACTGTTAATGATAAAAAACAAATTCTTGTAGAAAATTCATGTAGTGGGTGCTAAATTTTTCCCCTCAAAGTTCCATCTTTTAGTTCAAAATGTTTCAATAGGTGGCGCAGCACATAGTAGGCTAGTAAGTCAAAAGAGAATAATTGTATTTCACCGATTTTTCCTCCGATTGCTACAGCCTACGATTGTTTGAAAACATTGTTCTTTTGCTCATTATTTTCGAAAATTATGATGCAATTTTCGATCTTTTTTTTTTTTCATTTACGGACTTGTTATCTGCAGCGCCATCTATTACAAAAATTTTCAACTAAAATTCGGATCTCAGGGGGGACGGGATTTACGCGGCCCGCAACATAAATTTTCTGCAAGAATTTAATTTTTATCATGTACCGTTTTCCTGTTATAAATTTTTAAAAACAGTCAGTCTTTTTCAGAACACCCTGTATGGTAAAAGAAACGCATTATGTATGGCATGTTTTATTTTTAATTAGTATCGCATCATGTACAAAAATATGCCGAAAAAACATTCAGCCTAGATTCTAACTTATTTCATGATAAATCTATTTCTTTACATAAAATGGTTGAATTTAATTATAGTGAATTTAATTTTGATTCCAGTGATGTAAGATTCGTTATTTTATTATTTTGAAGAACGAAATGGAACCGTAAGTAAGAATAGGGGGGAGGGGTTTGAAAAATCTTACGTACCCTTACATGGGGGGAGGGGGGTCAAATATTGCTAAAATCATCCTTACGTAATTAATGAATGGCACCTTACATTAAACTAACTCAATTTTTCTAGAAGATTTCCGAGACATGACTGGCTTACGGGAGATTTCCCAATTCTTCAGAAAGTTTCAAAGATAATTTCTGAAAGGTTATGACTTTTAGTGGAAACGTTCCTTGTTTTTGCAAGGTATGTTATTGGCAAAAAATGTTGGGTATGTCTGTTGCCTATTATTTTCCAGGAACGTTTCTGAATAATTGTTTTTACTGTTTTTACACTGTATTGACTGAATCTGTATATAAGGACCCATTTCAACACAGCAAGTGCAAAATCTATTTTAGACATTCATATATTTCTGTCTCCCCCCTCCCCTTCCTCATAACATCAAAACATTCAAGATCACTGACTCCTGGCTAGTGCAAACCGTGCAGTGTAGAGTTTTAGATCTGCACAACGTATTGAATTTTAGATTGCACTACTCGCACGAGTAAACGAGTGATTAGACCAGTTTTTTTTCGATAAATTCCCCTATTGTCCCCTAGAAGTTTTTGGCATAACCTAACATCTTCCTTTGCTGTTAATATTTTCGCATGATTTACTCGCGTGTGTCCGTTTGCAATAATGAGTGATTCTGTTTTAGGTTTTACATACAATGTTTTCATTGTTTAAAAGAATGCGAGCGTTATTTCCAAGCTACATTAGAATTGTTTTTCCCCATTTTGCGAATTATCGGCGCAATTCGCTTATCCGCTGTTACCATGCGACCGTACTTATAATAGCCGATCAATTAAAGGTGATCTGATTTTGTTCTTCACGACAGTACATGACATATGTGTGTATTGTCCATTTTTCACGAGAAGGCACTTCGCCACGCCCCCTCGAACGCAGAGTTCCATTTTACGCGGGGGTGATCGGTAAGCAATCCCCGCGCTTGTAAAGGAGATAACCAGACATCCTCAATTTGGGCGAGCACTTTAATGTGCAAAACACTCTTAGTGGCCTTTACCTTTACATCACTTGTCTGTTGTCATTTTAGTTATTCTTACATTTTAAAAACTGCTGCTTTTACAACAAAATGCTATGATCCGAATACACCTTCTGCCAAAAACAGTGAAATAGAATCATCGGATACCACGTGACGAGGGAAGAGTCAAGTGCCTTCTCATGGAAAACGGACAATATAAGTACGTACATTATCAAAGGTGATGTTATAGTTATCTACGGTGATGCTTCAGTTATCCACTATAGCTTTAAAAGTCAACTGCTGTATATTATTTAGATGATTTGTTGTACTTTACTATGTTGTGTATCCATAGCACAAATAATTTTCAACCATTCTTCATATATTTAATAACGGTTTTGTCTTTTTCAGGCACACAAAATTAAACGTTGATAAGCAGCAAGACGGATCAAAAACGTATTTTTAAAATCCTAACACCAAGTTTTAAAGCTGTTACAATGATAGGCCCGTTTGATTTGACGTACATCTCTTGTGTCCTTCTCACGTGGTACACACCACAGAATACCCCTTCTCCAGAATCTGCAGAGGGAGTTCTGTACCCTCTACCAGAAAATTTACACGTCACACTTGACGCCAAGTACGTGGAATCCTTCGACGAAATCTTCATCATTGGAGATGTGCACGGCTGCTACGACGAGCTCTTGATGCTGATCCAAAAAGTTGACGTACCCGGAAGGAACATTCTGAAGATTCTAGCAGGCGATCTTGTCGTGAAAGGACCGAAGAACATCGAAGTCCTGGACCTGGTCAAAGATTCAAATTCCATCATAGCTGTCAGAGGAAACAACGAGGAGAAAGTTCTGAAAGAATATTTTCGAATGCAAAATGGCGACTACGAATTGAAGAAGAGCGACGAGTGGATCAGGGATCTAACCCCAGACCACATACGGTACCTAACAGAGTTGCCTTACACAATCTCCTTACCTTCAGTGAATGCTGTTGTAGTTCATGCTGGTCTTCTCCCCGGAGTTCAAGTGGAAGCCAACGATATCCATGCCATGGTCAATATGAGGAACATCAAGATCAACTTCCAGGAGGGAAGCTTCAAAGCACTGGATAATGTATGCGAAGGTGAAGCATGGGCGTCTTTGTGGTGTGGTCCTCAACATGTTTTCTTCGGGCACGATTCCAGGCGCATGCTTCAAATTGAGAGGGCAGCTACTGGTCTTGACACCGGTTGCGTGTATGGGAAGAATTTGACGGGTATTTTCGTCAGTGGGCCTCGTAAAAGTCAATTCAGACAAGTAGCAGCTTTAAAAGAATACCGCGTTCAGAAGCCTAAATTTTGTAAAAAATAGTTTTCTTTGACTTAATAGGAAGACAAAAGTAGCTGTAAAGAAAAACCATAGCGGTTTCTGATTTAAAGTCTCGAAATCAGTACCGTAAACCAGGACAACTTTGCTAAGTGGGCTTAGAAAATGACAAAGATGTCCCTTTCGCAAAAGTGTCCTGGTTGACGGTGATAAAAAAACGCAAGTATGATTAAAAGAATCCACTGTTGCTCTTAATTATAATTTCCATTAACACCTTTATTGAACAACAGTTTAAAATATACTTCAATTTTCTTCTTCTTTATTGTACTGTAAAAAGTTGAATGAATAGATAAAATTCTGGCCACATATGTACCGATTGTTACAATATTTGATTGAAAAGGGCAACTTTTAATTATAATGTTACCATAATTTGTACGATTTTGAAACTCAATTTGTAATGCATGAATCAACACTTCAGCTGTTTTGTTTTGTTTTTTTTTTTGTATTTCAAATTGTGAATTAAAAAATATTTTTTTCCCACTAAGTGAACTGTTTTAAACTTACACATCTAGAAACAGTATTTAATTTATTTAAAAACAATAGTGGGGGAGGGCTTAAATAAAGTTGTCTGAGGGTGAAAAATGGTGGGGGAAGGTTGTCATAATTTTTCCCTTTGTATCGCGATTTCTTTAATATTAAGGGGCATCCCAAAACTAAAATGGAAAACGGATTGCGATCGAAATGTATCGTTTCTAGCCTTACGAGTTCGGAAACCAGGTCATCTTTATGTCCAAATTTAAATAATTAGTTACTATTTCTGACAACAGGTGAAGTTTGAAAGAAGTTAGTTGAATCTGTAGGTCATTTATACTTCAAATGATAGATACTTGTGAAATTATTCCTATTTTGAACGAAGTAAGTTGGAAAACGATTGCATAAAATATTTTGTTCTCCATCTCGCTCAATATCACTTGGGAACCCGCGGGATTCGGGATTGAAAATCCTTGTTTGAAAGTGCTTATGATATTATGATTATAAAGTTTGTGAACAGCATTAATTTTTTGCAAGATTCCTTGCAGAGGCGTAGGAACTTTGTAGAAGTAGGGGGAGCTGGGACACATTATGAGAAGTGTCTGGTATGTAAGGGGCAGAAGCAGTGGCCCCTTAAAATAATTGGTGGGGGGGGGATTTATTTTTTTTTTCTACATATGAAATTAGCTTCGAAGCTTCCATCTCTTTTTTTTATCTTGTATCAATTGTTTGTGGAGAGAATGAGGTGATAAAACTTCTGGTTTTGAAAGAAGATCAGTCAGTACTCGATGATGAGCACGTAGAAATAGAGGAGTTTCGGGGATCCTCCCCCGGAAATTTTTCAGAATTCTTGTTCTAAAAATGAATTTTTAGGCGATCTTTGGTAATGTTAAGGGGAGAAAAGTTTTGAATACCTTCCCTGAAAATGTTTCGAAATTAATGCCTTAAAAACGCGATTGTATACCATATTTGTTGCCTTTAGTGAAAATATGACTCGAAGGATTGTCCTCGATCGATTTTTCGAATCGATTTACATCTCCCGCCCAATATTTCGATTTTGAAGTCTTAAACGTAATTGTAGACAACCTTCAATGATGTCAGAGGAAAAGACTGTACTAGGGCTCTACTTTGGAAACTTTTAAACTTGAAGTCCTACTAGAGAGCGTTTTTCAATGGTGTTATCAGAAAAGGTTCAGAGGTTCCATCTCGTTAATTTTTTCGAAATTGTAATCGCTAAAACACGCGACTGTGGATCATATTTGTTGGCGTTAGGGGCCCAGCAATTTTTTTTAAATTGAAGTCCCAAAAACGGAACATTACATAATCTCCCATGTTGTTGGATGGCAAGGTATGCAGGGACTCTCTTCCGATAATTTTCAAGGAATCGGAGCCTTGAAAACAAAATTTGAGGTGCTCTGTAATAATTTTGGAGGAAAGGGGAGGCTTCGACAGCGTAGCATTTAGAAGAATTTCTTATTTTCTGAGAACTAGAAAAAGGCGAATAGATGAAACAGGAGGGCGGAGAAACAGAACGTTGAAAATGTGTTAAAATGAAGTGTTCGTTATATATTATATTGTTCAGATAAGTTTTTTGTAAAAGTCTTTGATAGAAACTATAAAATATTAATATAATAATATTGTTGGGTTTTTTTTCTGCAATAGTAGATGAAAAGTAACAATTTTGTCATGAAAATATATCTGTAAGTGACGAAAAAACCGTAATTTAGAAAGCAAAAAAACAAGAATAATTGTAACTTCGTAAAGTATAATCTGAGGGGTCAGATAACTTAAAATGAGATAAGTTTTTGGAAAGTTGAAATTATTTGAACAAGTACAAACAACCTTAGCAATCTTTTTTAGTTATGTCTGGAGCACCCATGCTATTCATATTTAAATGCCAAAAACTGACTCATCACTCCCAGCTTGCTAGACACTTAATCTTTTGTTCCAGAATTATAAAGAAATTAGCCCCAAAATAAAAAATCGGACGTTTTTTTTAAGAAAAAGAAATTTAAAAATGCCGGCAGCCCCTATGAAGTTATGTTTATTTACGTATTCATTTTTTACTTGACTGACGCTTGTCATAGATTTGTACTAAACACTGAATACTTTCTTTTCGTTAAAAAATGTTCGAAACGTTCGTTTCAGCGCTCCTCAGAGGTAAATCATAATGCATAACCTTGCTTGGATGTTCCTAAATAATATTCAGAGATTGCATTTACTTTTAAATTTTGCAGAAAAACTCTTTTTGACACTTTTATTCTATTTGTTCACTTCTCGTTTCTATTACATGTTCTTAAGATCGTAAAGGTTTCCTCTCTGCTTTTTTTTTTCATTACTAATATGAAATTGGTGACGTTATTTCTGAAAAACTGGGCGGCGGGGATAAAAAAAAAGCCCTTCTTAGTGATGGCTCTGGTGCCCCCTCCCCCCCCCCAAAAAAAGTTTGGTTTATGCTACGCCTCTGACTGGTACTGATTTTCGCAGGCCGCGGAGTAGAGTCCACTTTTCCCCGCATTTCAGCAATCAAGAGTGTTTAAACAGTGAAAAAAAGGTGAAGGTGAATTCAAGTGCACTGACCACTCCGTCTGCTCACTGCTTTTGTTGCTCATTGGGTAGAAATTCCCAAAAAAGGCAGATCACATTTTTGAAATCAGGTTTGAGGTAAACAATGTATGGCAAAAAGCAGCAGTGCAAGAATTTTCCGGGGGAGCTAAGCCGATCTGAAATATTCCAGGGGGAGCTCAAGCTCCCTCAGCTCCCCCGGTTCCGACGCCTATGATTCCTTGCAACGTTTTGATATTGCTTTTCATTTCGCCAGCTATGCAGCACCACCTCGTGTAGAAAGTGGTAACTAAATATGCAAAATAAATGGGATAATATTTTCTTATTTATAAAGCGACAGAGTGCAAAAGATACATTTCGATCACTTCCTGTTTACTTATTTTTAAGATCTAGCAGTCATTTTTGCGAAGTCCTTTATCTATAACCTCTACTAAATCAGAAGTTTTCCTTGCTGGTAACGGATCCGTACACTCTAAGCCAAGTACGTAAACAAAACCTGTATCTTTGGAAGATAAAAAAAGTTTAGAGCTAGCACTAAATATATCCTTAAACTCAAAAACCAAGATACATAAGTTCCAAAGAATTACAGGTTATGAATCCACCAGCTACTAACACACGAACCTACTTGTAAGGAGATGAGAATTCATTACCTCCGCAGGACGAAAAAATATTGTTTTCAAAAGCAATTATTTTTCAATAAAATTTTAAAAGAAAATACCGGGTGATCCAAAAGTCAAAATCAATTTTAAAAATGAATAAACTTATAAGGATAAGAGGATGCGGTTTGCACTCAACAGATGGAAAAGAAGCCGGGTTTTGTGCTGGCAAGGAACCAAAATTAATTCTGTTCGTGACCAACAGACGGCGCTGTCGGATTTCTGATCTACGATCATGCGAAGCCATAAACGATATAAAAAGGAGCAACGGCAGCAGGTAATAGTAGTCAAAGCTAATACGCATGGAAACTCCGTCTTTATTTGAGAAAGTTCGTTTAGTTAAACTGTATCATAATTACGGAGAAATAAAAAGCTATAGCGCCATCTGTTGAACGAAAACAGAACTATTTTAGGTTGTTGCCACACAAAACTGATTCTTTTTGACTCGTTCAATGCAAATCGCATCTTTTTATCTTCTTTCGTTTTCGAATGATTCATTTTTAATGTTGGTCCTGACTTTTGGATAACCTTGTATATAATTCAAATTATAGTATAGTACTAAACTAAAATACTTGTAGAATCAATACCTAATGTAGGTTATAAAATCTTTTCTGTATCATCATTGTAGAAAAGGTGCTTCTAGGAATGGAAAAGAAAAAAATATATGCTACAGACAAGATTCGTATATTGTAGTAAGTTACCGCCCTAAAGCCAGGGCTAAGGTAGAAATACTTAAAATACACCGCCAGCTCAGTTATTCCATCCGAGGACTGCAGTTTCGTGCTTTGAGTGCTAAAAAGCACGAAAGTGCAGTCCTAGGATGGAATAACTGAGCTGGCGGTGTATTTTTAGATTCGTATATGTTTATTATAAACGAAATATACGTACATTGAAGAAATCACATTATACACGTATTGTACAGCGAGTCCTAGCTATCTGTCATAATCAAGCCGGTAGAAAGATGGATAATCCAAACTAGCGCATCCTTGATTGGCGGTTAATAGGGAGGGTTACATTAACGGAGAGATTAAAAATCCTAAAATAAAATGACAAATTAATTTCATTGGCGGAATTTCCCCTAGGCTACGTTCGCTGACCTCAACCAGTAGCTACCGGTGGGTTGATCACATGACAGCTAACGACGTCAGATGAATAACACGCAGGTGAAAAAATACGATCGAGGTCGGCGAACGCACCTCTAGTCAGACACACATTAATGAAGAAATAAAAAATCCTAAGATAAACTTACGAATCAATTAATGCCATTGGCGGAATTCCCCCAGTCAGACACATATTGACAAGAGATCGCGGACTTTCACTGACGCGCGCAAGCTATCGGCCGCTAAGCACACTCACTGACGCCTAGAAGCTATCAACAGGTTATTTTTCTACCCTTTTTGTTGCATTAATGAATTAAAATCAAAATGTAAATGTCTGGCACGGCGGATAACTCGGAATAGCAGACAGTGGATGGCCGTAAAACCGGAGCTCTACTGTACTAAAAAAGAAAAGACATCAATGCCATTTTCAAAGAATGTTAGCAACGTTATTAACATGACATAGAGATAATTATTGATTGAAATTCAAATTTTGATGCAGTTTATGAATACAGTTATTTTTGTAACTATCATTATCACTGAAATTCAATTAAAATCACTCTAAAATTTAATGCTCAAAAACTGAATTGAACAGAATTTTAAAACCAGTCATAACTGATATTACTATTTCTTCTCTAAGATGATAAACATTGTTTTTCTAGGAACCAACACATGCCACCTCTTTTTCGTTCAGTTATTTTTTTTCCACTTTTCACACAGGAATATCGTTTTAATATTTGAACCAAATACGGTATATTGCACCAAAAGATAAAACATTCATTTACAAGAGCCCTAAAAAATGAGAAGGAAGGTTATGGTTCCAAAATAAAATAAAATATAGTGGGGAAAAAAGAAAAAAGAAAACATATCAATATCTAAATATAGAGTCGCTTTGTATACAGGCCGACGCTTCAGTTTAAGTTTAGCCATTTTGGGTTGGATTTTTCATTGTTGCAGAGCTAGGGTTACCACAGCAAAGTTTCGGGTTTTGCCAAAAACAATATTTTATTTAATAAACAGTTCACGTGCTGCTGATAATCGCTCACAGTAAATAATAACCAAAGGCGATAACTGGCCAGAGAAGACAACCCTCAAACACTCACTCCGAATCAAAATGGCTGATCTTAAGCTGATGCGTCCGCTCGTATATTATATATATATATATATATATATATATATATATATATATATATATATATATATATATATAGGTCTTAGTTAAATATATTCCTACGTCATCAGAGAAGACTTTAAAAAAAACGAGCTGATGTGTGAATCACATGACTTCCTTTTACTCCAATTTCATGTCATTTTCCCATTATTGGTAATTTTAATGTGATTTAATAGTTTACTCTGTAAATATTTCCTACAGTGGCCAAATTGAAACCAGATTTAAAACTTAAAAAAAATCGCCAAATTTGTCACCAAGTTAGCGACAAAACTTGGCGATCAAAAGACTGGCGATATATCGCCAAGTGTTCGCCAAATTATAACACCACTTGAGTTTACATCAAAATTATCAATGATTTCCCCCAAAAGGGGGCAAAAGACCCCCTTAAGAACATCTGAATGCAACCAAAAGGGGAGGTGCACAACTAGATCCCACTAGGAGTCTACGTACAAAATTTCAACTTTCTAGGACATACCGTTCTTGAGTTATGCGACATACATACGCACATACACACATCCGCACATACGTACATACGCACATACATACATACGTACGTACAGACGTCACGAAAAAATTCGTTGTAACTAACTCGGGAATCGTCAAAATGAATATTTCGGGTGTCTATACGTTCTTAGGCACTTATCCATGTGGTCGATTTGAAAAAAAAAAAAAAAAAAAACTCAACATTCATTCGGGGGTGAGCAAAATGGAAATTAAGGTTGATTTTTGAGTGAAAATTCTTTCGGGAAAATAATACTTAAGTAAAAAAAAAAAGTAAGAAAAAAGAAATCGTTTGTTTTTCCCCTGTTGCCAAAAAATAATTTTGAAAATGAATTACTGTACTTTCAAAAATAAATAAAAATAATGTGATTCAATGATTAACTCTCTAAATATTTCCATCGGTGGCCAAGTTAATACCAAGTTATTTTAAAAAAAAATCGTCGCCAAGTTGGCGAAAAAACTTGGCGACCAAAAGCTTGGCGATACGTCACCAAGTTTTTACCAAATTATAACACCACTTAAGTTTGCAATGATATTAACAATGATTTCACCCCAAAAAGGTGCAAAAGACCCCCTTAGGAACATCCGAAAGCAACCAAAAGGGGAGGTGCACAACTAGACCCCACTACGAGTCTATGTACCAAATTTCAACTTTCTAGGACATACCATTTTTGAGTTATGCGAGATACATACGCACATACACACATACGCACATACATACAGACGTCACGAGAAAAGTCGTTGTAATTACCTCGGTGATGGTCAAAATGGATATTTCGCGTGTCTATACATTCTTAGGCACTTTTCCGCATGTGGTCGAATCGAAAAAAAAAACTCAACATTCATTTGGGGGTGAGCAAAATGGAAATTAAGGGCGATTTTTGAGTGAAAATTTTTTCGCGAATACAATACTTCCTTTTTTGTAAAAGGAAGTAAAAAATAGATTAAAGAACAACTGGTTACTAGCAAAGATATGGATTCCAGAGAGTGTCACGATTTCTTCTCAAATAGTTTTCAGATGTTTCAAATCAAAAGACCAATTTATAAGTTAAATTATACTTCGAATCATTGCATCAGCAAGTTCACTACTTTATATGATTTAGAAAACATAAGAAACCATTTTCATTCCCAACACAACTGACCAAAACCAAGGTGTCGAAACATTGCTATGAACATTAATTTAAAAAATATGCCACAATTGAAAAAGAAATGATCAATAAATTTGAGTTTGAGGTTCCGAAATTAAAATTCAGGTTTACAGAATGCTATGATCTGTTCTATTTGATTCTCAACCCATATCAGCGAACCTCGAATCACGAAACGTCTTTCACCAAAAGGAACTGAAATAAACATAGTATCCAAAACAATTTTTGAATCTAAAGTCAGCTTTATAAGTCCTACTCCAGCTGTGAAATGAATAGAAAATAGTACTAAAATAGCAAGGATGCTGCAAATGCCCATGAATGAATAAATGTTTTCATTGTAGCAAAACTAATAGACGTAAAAGTGCTGAAATGCAAAAATTCAACTTGAAAAATAGTTTCATTGCCTAAAACTGTAGATATATAAAACACTCTGTTGGGAGTACGGACTGAAATTTTCTGTACACCCATCCTTTATTTTGTTCTTTGTTGAGTTCTGTGCTGTTTAATCTTAATTTTAAAAGCTGCACAATGTTTTGTAATAATATATTTCAAGTTAAAAAATTTATAAGCAATAAATAGTTAACAGTAATCAAGTATCTAAAAATGAATCGTGTAACAAACATGATTATTTTAGATGAATACGGCAAAAACGAAATTTCAACATTTTGACATAATTTTTAAAAAATGTTTAAAAAAACGGATATAACAAAAACTTCTATGGATTTGTGGCAATGGAAAGAATTATTTCACTCATTTTAAATCTTTTATGGGAATTTAATGCCACCAATTGCAACTTTTCTGCAATATCAGTCATCAAAAGTAGGAAAAAAAATATTTTTTTTACCAGGGTTTGCCTATATATATCAGTCGATATATATCTGGTATTTATTTTTCAGTATTACAGTATTTTCAATGCAAAAATGAAATTAATCAAAGCATCATTGTTCATTTTTTATTAAACATAACCAAGAAGCTATATAATATATTTTTATGATCCATTAATACATCATTAATATAACAAAGTAATATAATATTCCTTTTCTATTTTATATTCATATAATTATTAGTAATGTAACAGTTTTAATACATATTAAAAGTGTCTAATTAAATATTAAACAGTGGTCAGAAAAAAAAGAAAATGTCTTATGACTGTGCACAGACTAATGCATATTTTTTATTTCTGAATAATTTAACTAAAAGTAGCTGACAGAAGAAAAATGAATAAATCAGCTAATGCTAAATTGACCCCATTAAAATCGATAAAAATGTTAAATGAAATATTTGATATAAATAATATAAGAAACTTTAATTTTAAGTCTACATATTGTAATAACAATATAAGAAAATAAAGAATGATTTAAGGATGTATTTATTATTTTGAAGACTAATTTCAGCTGGTTGAAAATATCGGATACATAACAAAATATCCAATAGGATATATCAAAATATCGGATATTTTTGAAAATATCATGTCATTTTCGAACCCTGTTTTTTACTTTTGCTAAAAACATCAAAAAACAGCATTTGGTGAAAACTTCAGTCCAATTGCGACAAATCAAGGAATTGTTTTAAAAAAAATCAAATTCTTTATGTGTACTTTGCTCCACCAATGGCACCCTATGTTTCCACCCTATCCATTCATCATTGAAACTTCTTTAAAAAAAAGTGTTTTTTGGCCCACCTTATTATACAGTCATATGTAACCTATTTGAAAAGTTAGTGCTTTTTTTTAAAAGTCTCTTTGTAGTAGGTAGGTTCTTGCCTTAAAGTATTGTGACTTATCTGCAAGTAAGCATATAACAGTGTTGATAGCAACGATACAAAAATTTCAAAACGGCATGTCAGTTTCTGATTCAACTTATTAGCTATAAAGTTTACAAAGATCCTTTTTAAAATTCAATATTATGTTGTATATTGGTTAGTAGCAATAAAAGCTTCAATAAAACAATATTACTGTTTTACCAACTAATATTTACTGAAATGGCTCTCAAGCGTTCTGACCCTTCTGAAGCCCTGGAGGCAATAGCAAATAGCTCTCACAATTTGAATTTGCTAGCTTCTTAAAACTAGTTCTGAACTTCCGGTGCCGACATGAGATCACTGATGTTTTTCTTTTTTTTTTTCTATCATCCAACTGCATAACATCGATACTTCCCCAATCTCTGAAGCAGAGGAGATCATTTCGTTCTCTCCTTGCCTTTCCTGTACTCTTCAACACGTTCTCGGGCACGTTTCTTAAAGTATGGATCAATTTGAGGTTTTTTCATATGCCAAATAGTTGGGTTTTGGCACTCACAGGCGGCCAAGAGTATGCGCCCAAGCGCAGAGTGGTGTTTAATGTGCAAGTTGGACCAGAATTCATTATGGAACAGCCTGCTCCAGGGTGCCAAGTACCCGGGATAGGCAGGATTATTAGCATCCAAGTATGTTTCAAAGTAAGTGCAGATTTTCGCCCAACTTTTGTTGGTCGCATCATTATGAAAATACTTATGAAAGCTACTGAGGCTATCCCCTTCTATATCGGAAGTCATTTCTGTGAGAGCAATCATCTGCATACCGTTGTACTTACAGTGCTCGAGGAGAGTGAAGTCGAGTATTTCACAAGCTGCAGGGTGTATGGTTTTGCTGTAGTACCTATGAAGTAGAAACACCTTCAAGACTTGCCGAAGGAATTTTCCTCCGGGCTTAAAGTACAACCCTAGCATCTTCAGAGATTTAGTCATTGGGGTTGGCAGGATAAGACCCTGAATTCTGTGGCTGACCAAAAACCTGAAACTCTCCTCAGTTTTTTCAAGGTTTCTTTTGACTGTTTCCGGGCTTTTGACGCAGCATCTAACCAACATTGCTGCAACGAAGCAATAAAAAGCAGCTTTGACTTCGTCACTTACGCTCTCAAAGTGACTGAAAAATCTGAGAGTATCATCCCAGTCAGGCTTATTAAGGTGCGGGTATCGAAGGAAGAAGTCTTCAGCACATCTCAGATCCAGGAAGAATTGAGGTCTATTACCCTCCTCCCCTTTTTTGAAAATATCTGAAATTTTATGATGTTCTGCAACAAACATTTCAATTTCTTGGAGCACTTCGACTGAAACAGTCTGGCCAATGACGTCCCCTTCTAAAATTCTTGCCTCGAATTGATCCTGGGGAAACATCCTGCGAAGTTTGTGATCCCGGATTTGTAGAGCCAATGCTGCTACAAGTTCACCAAGTCGGTCGGTGGGACCCCTGGCTAACATAATGATCATGCAATCTCCCATGCGGATGATATCTGACAATGAAATGTCAGGACTGTGAGGAGAAGGCACATCTTTTGCCACAGCGTCAGTCCAGACATATGATTTGAGACGGGTACGTAGGCTCGGGAGCCTGATTTCATCTAAATCTTCAGCTTTGAGATCTGACAGAAGTAAACCTGTCAAATCTAAATCATTGCTCCTGCTGGCGGACGCCATTGATAGAAAGTTAGTTGCTTCAGGTGATCTTGTCTCGGTCTGGATCTGAAGCTAGAATCTTACTTGTCTGTGTTTCATGAAAACTCTACGAAGAGAAAGAAATCTGCTATAATACTTTCGTTTCAGATAATAAATCTAAAAACAAATAAATCATGATAATGCTATTTGCACAATGTAAATATTAGCCATAACGTTTGTGAGTAAACTACTTTAAGCTTGCTGGGTATTTTTTTAATTTTTTTAAAAATAGAAAAAGAAGAATCAATATAGCTGATATGTTCAGTAAATTACTGCCCATTAGCCAGAGTGCATGTAGAAACGGGAATAGTTAAAAATAGATGGTTATTAATGAAATCACTTTGGCAGCAGTTCGATAATACTTTTGTTTGAAGTTTTAAAAAAATACATAAAAATGAATAAAACTTTTTTGTGTACAGTAAAATTTTCTGACTCCAAAATTTCTAGCAACAAATTTCTGTAAAAAACGAATCAATCCACGTCAAAATTTTCCTTAGGAACTCTGATATGTTACTACAATCTTTAATTTTAGAAAGAAGAATTTTTCCAATCTCTTTGCAAGGCCATTCCACGGAAAATTGTCATTTTGGTAGTGTTCCTGCTAGGCCGTTTTTGAGGGGCGCAGCGCCCTGCCCTTTTTCATATCGGCAGAATGCGCTCTGCCCTTCATTTAGTGCCCAAAATACGCCCTGCCCGTTTCAAAAGTAAGGAATTGCTCCCTGTGTTTTTAAAAAGACATCGCGAGCATCTGATCGAACCCCATGATATCCAGCAATTTTATTTGCCCAGCGATCGGTCACAAAAACGTCTAAGTATTGTCCCCAGAATTTCGCCAGGAAAACGGCCCCATAAATAAAAGGAGAAGCAAACACCTAGGCAAAGAGAGTAAATGAGATTCTCAGAATTCAGACAGGCTTATCAGTTGGGTACAGAAGCAAGTTCTTCTTTCTTCCCAGGGGGGGCTTAAAAGCCATCGTCTACGATCTGTGAAGGGGGAGGGAGAGATTTGTTTCATTCAAGCCCCATCTTTGATCTTCAGAGAATCAACAATGAGAGTAAATGCTTCATAGTATTTTCTGCTGTAGTATCAGGGGGTGTCTGTTCCAGGAAAAGTAGAAGGATACTTGGAAAAAGTCTGAGTGAGAACGCAAATAACACGCGTCTTCTGCTAAAGGAAATTTAAAGAGTTGGAAGAAAAGAATGTAGATGCCAGCAGATAAAATATGAAGATTAATGATGTTTCAGGCTTTTTTTCTTCTACAAAATAGAACAGAAGCAGGGTTGGTATGCTCTTGATAAAACTTGAAAAAGGATTAGGAAAAAAGTTCATTTTTAAATGATTGAAAAAGTTATGAAAGATAATCTAGTGCTTGAATTCCTTAGGCATTTGTTGAATTGTGCATTTTTCTTTTTTTTTTAACCTTTCATCAATGCAATTTTCTTCACGTGTGTCAATATGCTTAACACGTGCATCGCAGAAAATCGTCCACCGTGATTGAGATGTCAATCCTTTTGCATCTTGTAAATATTTTAATATTTTTGACGGTTGGAAATTATTTTGACACATGCTGATTTATATTACCGTATTTCATGTTTTATTTTTAAAAAATACTTTTTTTTCGAAACCATGCCAACATTGAACTCTTATTTCGCGGAAACTCGCTTCTCATCTTTGAGATTTCAATCTTTTTGCATCTTGTAAATATTGTAATATATTTGACAATCGGAAGTTGTTTTGACATATGCAACCCAAGATTAGCTGATTTTATGTTTTATTTTAATAAATCATAACACTATTTTTGGGATGTGTCACAAAAAATTACTTCCACTGTTTGAGATTTCAATCCGTTGCATCTTGTAGGTATTTCAGTTTTTTTAACAATTGGAATGTATACTTTAACATGTGCGACTTTAATTAACATGTATTGATTTTCATTTTAAATACTAAAAAATTATTGTTTTTGTTTTTTAGTCTTGTCTATTAATTATTGCAAATAGGATTTTAATAATTATTTCCTCATTGGTTATCACCGATTTTTTGCAAAAAAATATTAAATTGAAACAAATGACCTCATAGTATTTTAATTTAATGTCTGGCTTGAAATGCAATATTTTTTAAGAAGTTTAATTTACATTCATCATGATCTTGATGTCTACTAAAATATTTCATGGTATAAATGTAGATTACTAGGATTTTTTTTTTTTTAAATCTAGGAAGGGGGAATCAGTAATTAAATACTGTTCTTACATTGCAATTTAAAGGATTTTAAAATACCTAGAGTTTTTATTCTTACAGAATAAGTAGTCACATTTATAACCCAAAATAATGTTGAAAAACACCCAAAAGCCGAATTTCAGGATTAGCTAAATGCTCCTTAGGAGTGGGGAAAATGTGCTTAGTTAGTCAAGCGAACCCTTTTCTAAGGACAAGTGACTCTGGATAATATCACTACTAGCCTGCGTGCCCGGCGTTGCACGGGCTACTTAAAAAATGAAAGAGCTGTTCAATTGATGTTTTTGTATTATTCTGAGACATCAGTTTCTAAAGCGCAAAGGAGTAAATAATTACGCGTAATGCAAGGTTTGCAAAACACCAGTAGAGCATATTTTTGGCAAAAAAATCTTTAACGTTAATCATATTTATCAATAATACAAGTTATGAGTATTTTCAATTAGCACAAAAGATGAAAATATATGCATTCTCAACTATAATATGTGCTCACTTTAAACTGAATTAAATCTGATAGAATATATCTGAAATATTTATGTACAATTACAATCAGCTTTTTACATAAAATGACACATACTTTTTTGTTGATTACATGAAACTAAACTACCAAAACTTATTAAATACCAATAAGCATTAATTTAATATCAAGCCATCAGATTCCAATTAAGCTTTAGTTAAAATCCTTAAAAACAATCTTTTTTGTTCAACTCTGTTTCACTTAAAGAAATCCAAACAATCTTAATTTAACATGTTCTTTTAACGATACAAACTGTATTGCAAAAATCGAAACAGGAAGGAAAAAGAGATTTATTACAATTCGAAAACTCACCCATGTGACGGAAAAAAAGTCCAACAAAATAAACATAATTAGTCGCACATCCTAAATGTACCCAAATATGAGGCCGGTGAATGATAAACTTACACTTCAATCAATAAACATTACTAAAGAAACATTTTTCATATGCTGAAAAGAGTTAAGAACGTTGAATGTGAAAAAATAAGAAAGGGCAGACGATAAATGTCCGAATAGAGCAACCAATTTTAAACTAATTAAAAATGAAATTCTAGATGGAAACGTTGTTTTAAGATTTGGACAGCAGCCAAAAAAATCTCTTTTGACACAATTATTAGAATTTTATTTGCTCACCCATATGCAAAATGGCAACAGGAAAGAAATAAAAATTCCTGAATAGCGTTATGTTAATTAACGTTTTAATTAATATCTCCGCTAATTAAAGTCGTACAATTACGAGATTGGTCCTATTGTTTTCTTTGGAAAATTTCGAATTGATCGGTATCTTGTTTGACTTCTGATTCACAGTGGTTCTCGAGAAGATCGATCTTCAGACAGACAGACAGACAGACGGACGCGAACAGATTTTAATATTATAGTGGATATTTAATTCTAAAGTCAGTGGTGGCAATCGAAGAGGGGGGGGGGAGGGAGCTCATGGTGCAGACTACACTGTTTGAATATTTGCAAGGTGTTTTAAATTGTTATTTCTCTTTTTGGGGGGGAGGGGGGCTGAGTACGTCATTGATCTTGGGTAGAGGGGGGAGCGGGGAGTGCAACCGCGTTGAAATAGTGCCCTTTTTATAATTACAGTGCCCCTTTCAAAGACCAGCACCCTGCCCTTTTTCCTCTAGAGTGAACACTAATTTTGTCCTGCATGTGACGCTACATACATTTAATTGAAATTAATTATTTAAAATGGTAATGAACAAATACACTTCGACAATGGTACCGCAGATTTTCCGTTGGCCAGATCCTGCACCAGGTTCAATGATTTCATCGCGATACAATGCAACAAAATTTTGTTGCTTAACCCGTTACATTTGAGGTGGAAAAGTAAGACGAACCAGGAGACATGAGGTCTCGGAAAACACTCTATTTACCTACTTTTTTTTTTTTAATCGTGTAATTAAGATACATTCCTATAATTTCCCTTAGATGTTCTTTGAACTTTTATTAGCACGGTGTAAAAATATTTTTCAATTTTGAATCAAAATATACCTTTTCCGAGGAAATTTTGCTAGTCTTAAGATTTTTGGCGAAAATCAAATGCTACAGTAAATAACTAACTACTCATAATAAAAACAAATCAATTATTCATTAATGATCTTTTTTTTTATATACAGAACAGCTTAGTACCAGAAAACGGATTATATCATGTTATGAAAAAATTTTGACAGCACTTTATTAGTATTTTGCGTCATATTTTGAGGACTAATTTAGCCTTCATTGACCCTAGAACATCATTGCGTAACGTTTGTGAATATTTCAAACAACTCTCAACCTCATCTAAAATATTTTGCATCTCTTCCCGCATAACGCGGATAAGATAAATATGAACCTATATCCGCGATTTTTAATGTTAAGAGCCATGTCTTCCAGCCTCACAGACCGCTTCTCAAGTATGCAATGAAATTTAAACCAGATGCACTTGCCTGAAGATATTGATAAGCAAGGGGGGTGTTCAAGGTCCCACAAAAAAAAGCTATTGGGAAAAACCATTCAATCAGATTGTATATGAAATGGGGGTGATTGGATGAACTTTTGATCAGTCTTGAGACCAAACTTTTCCTATTAAGGGTTAAGAAATCACAAATGTATGCGTGACTTCTAAAGACAAATTTTTCGTCATTACCCTTTTCTTTTTTTTTATGAAATATAGGAACTGTTACTTGCACAACAAAATGACCGTTTTCAGAGAAATGATCATACATAATTTTCTTCCAATGCTTTAAATTATTATTTCTCAACAAATGTCATATCTTTCCTTTGTTTAGAACCTTAGCTTCAAAACCTGCAATTTGTTTCGTCATTGCTACATTATAGACCAAAAATATCAAGTAATACAACAGCAAACTACATGAGGTTGACTTTGATTGTCCCGCACGTGATGCATGCAAATAAATTAAATTTTAAGTAACAAAGTTATTTGATAAAAAAAAATAGTGTGTCAGGAGCATTTTTGTATCAAACAGGCAGTACAAAAATTATTACACAGGCAAAATAAAGGCTACATACCCAAAATAATCAAAGATGTCTTCGAGTTGGATGCATCAAAATTTTAAATTAAAGCACACATCTAAATTTCTAGCGTCTATATGCGTCTTCTTTGCTATAACCACCACTAATTCAACAAAACATATGTTTCAGGTTCAATTTCAGTTTCTATCTTCTGAGAGGGAGGAAGGATAAGATAATTTCAGTTTCAGTCTTTCAGTTCACATTTTCTTGTTTACGCGCGGAGCATTTCGACTTCTGTTGCCATAGCGTTAAAACCAAATTTTGACACTACGATTTGTGGTTTAGGGTTGCCAGAAGAAAATCATGAAACTATCCGAAACGCAACCTAATATTTGCCAAAATAATAATAATAATAATAATTTGTACTGTGCTACCTGCCGGAATTCTCAAAATGTAAAATGAAAAAGCTAATAAGCTACGTCTTGAAAAAAAAAAAAAAAAAAAATGGCTGCCAGATTTAACTAAAACTGGCTGTTTTGGCTATTTTTCATCACATTTGGCTAGAAAAAAACTTCAGAAACATTTGCTAATCCGATCATCACCTCCAACTCCGATCTACATTTCGTTTTGGCACTTGAGGTAAAATTTATTGATCAAAGGATCAGGATTTAAAAAAGAATATTTAAGAAAATTTTTCAACAACAAATTTTGAAAAACATTAAAGAATTCAATTATTGGATTCATAAATATTGTTCATAAAAACAGAGGAAATTTCTTTTACTAAATAGATTCCTGAGCTTGCTTAGATCATTTTAGGATTTGTTTGTTAACATAGCTGCAATCGTTGATTTTGGAATGCAAATTACAGGATCCCCCCCTCCCCTCCCTCCAAAGGGATGGCGCATCCCCTCAAGTGTTAGGGCGTACCCTTCCAGAATAAAAGCCCTCAAAAAGAGAGAATATCCCCTCAAAAAACTTTCTTCAAAGACTTTTGAGTAATATTTATTAAGTAGCATATTTTTTTTTTCTTTTTTAAATGAAGAGGATTTTTTTCCCCTCCCTACCTTTCTCATAAAACCCGACGCACAAAATGTTGGACATTTTAAACCCTTCTTGTTGAAAGGGTTAATTTGCAACAGGTTTTAACTCTTTTTTTTTTATGCTGGGGTTTTGAGTTTTTTTCGCTTAGTTTTTTAACAGTACTATTGGAATGGCGAGCGGTTTTCGTGCAGGTTGCCTATTTTTGGCTAATTTCACGAAGTGTTTTCGCTATTATCCCGAATTTTCACTTGGCAAATCTGCTTAAAAACGAAAATATCAGGTTATGCAAATAAAAAGTATAGTTCGAAAATTGTTTTCATTAAAGATTATTTCTTGCCTTACCACCTTTTCTGTCATAACACCTGTGAATTCTGATTTTCAATTGTTGTGCTAAGAAGAATAGGAATTATATAGTTGATTTTGTTAATAAAATCAACGAGCTAATTTCAAGGCTGAAGGACAAGCATAGGTTTGTGTATTTTGGGCATTTGAAAGTTTTCAATTACTACAGGTTTTTGAAACTTCCTTTGATTGAATTCATTAGTTTAAAAGCGTTTTTAAAAACTTTGTTTTCACAAGGGAAGAGTGGGAAACAATTGAACAACTTTGAACAATTTTTAACAAGATAAACATATTCTTCATTCAGATCATAGTTATTATCCTTTTGACATTACATGATAAAAGCATGGTATATCTTTATCAAACAAGCTCTAAAACAACTATTTACAACTAAATTAAATATTATTCAACGTTTTAAAAAATTTCAATATTCCTGTTCGAATCTGCTCCAGAGAGGAGTACTTTTGAACAAGTTAGGGGCACATTTGAACACTAAAGAAAAAATTAAACTTGCATATTAGTAAGCATATTATTCAAAATAAAATTGTACCACTTATTATTATTATCATTATTATTATATTGAAATTGCAAAATTTTAATTATTTAACTAAATTTATGATTATTATAGGCGAACACCATAAATTTTTTTTGCACCTGTCTAAAACTTTATACGATTGTCAAATGTGACATAAATAACACATTTTGATTACTTATTCGTTGAGAAAAGAAAGAAAAAAAAAACAATTCTTTGGGGGGGGGGGGGGTTCCATAAAAAAATCACAGCAGAAAACTACCATCTCCACTTCCAGGAAAAAAAGTTTTGGTTAAATAATTGCAAAATTTTAATTATTTAACCAAATTTATGCTTATTGTAGGCGAACACCCTAAATATTTTTTTTTCTCCAATATTCATTGCACTTTTCTAAAACTTTATACAAATATCAAATATGACATAAATAACACTATTTGATTACTTATTTGTTGAAAAAAGAAACATAAAAAAAATCACAGCAAAAAACTACCATTTCCACACTTCCAGTGTATTCATTTTTTCATAATTTAGGAAACTTTTCGTGTCTGTCGATTCATTAGATAATAGAGGGTGATATGACCGTCTCATTGGAAAATAATTAACAAAAAACAGGTTTCGTGGGTGAATGTTTGAAACATTTTCCGGAACCAGGTGGTTTTTGCAGCCAAAGTTTAACTGATCACTATATTTCAAAGCCACATGTTGCAGTTTCATTCACTTTTCATGGTTCATTTCACAGTAATACAGGGTGTCCTGAAATAGACTGACTTTTTTCAAAAATTTATAACAGGAAACCTGTTAATCATAACAAAAAGAATTCCTACAAGAAATTTTAATGATAAAAACAAATTCTTTCAAAAACTTAATGTGATGGGTCATATTTTTTTTCCTTTTATGAATCCAAATTTTAGTTCAAATTCTTTTCAACAGATGGCGCTTTAGATAGTAAGCACATAAGTTAAAAAGGAAAAATTGAAATTAACTGATATTTTCTTCTATTGCGACACAAGACTTCAGCCAGCGGCTGACATTTCAAAAATAATGTTATGAAGTTTTGTTCTTTAAAAACATTTTTCGAAAAAGTAGAGGGTGTCCTGAAAAAGACCGATTGTTTTGAAAAAAAAATAGTACAGAAAAACGGTTGATGATAAAAATATAATTTTTGCAGAAAATTCATGTAGCGGGCCGTAAAATTTTTCCTTCGAAAGTGAAACTTTTAGTTCAAAGATTGCATATTGTAAACCCGTGAATCAAAAAACAATTGAACAATTCATCATAATTTTTTGAAAGTGTTTTGAATAAACAAAATTAAAAAAAAATAAACATATATATAAATAAAAACCTTTTAAATTTTCAAAATTAATTTGAATTCTGAAATTTTTAATTCAAATTATATTTTTCGCAATCACGAGTTGCGACAGGACCCTACTCATACTACCCCACTCGCTTGTTTCTAGAAAAGGTTCCTTTCCCTCCTCTTAAGCGGTTACGTGTGCATAGCGTAACGCTATGCACACGTACAAAAGCCTACAAGTATGTGTAGGCTTTTGTGTGTGCGTAGACCTGTGTGTATGCACGTTGGCGTGTGTGTAGGACATAGACGCCACCGACCAGGAGCAGCGGCTACCGGGAGGAATCGCGCCTGCAGAGGACGGTGGGGTTGAAAAAGGAACCAAACATCAAAGACGGTCAAATGAAAACAATTAGCAATCGTGATTGCTCAAAAATTGCAACCGTCTCGTCGGTTGCAATCACATATCGTAATGAAGGAAAAATCGGTGAATTTCATTCTTTGTTTTTGACTTAGACTTACTATCTGCAGCGCCGTCTATTAAACAATTATTGAACTAAAATGGTAAAATAATTTCAAATGAATGCTTCTCGTAGGATTTCAAGTCTCCAAGGGGGGTGAGGGAGGGGGACC
The DNA here is from genome assembly GCF_026930045.1 of Uloborus diversus. Classification (NCBI taxonomy): domain Eukaryota; kingdom Metazoa; phylum Arthropoda; class Arachnida; order Araneae; family Uloboridae; genus Uloborus; species Uloborus diversus. The sequence goes on from NW_026558954.1 coordinate 37,527, forward strand.
CCTGCTAAAACCTTGATTGTGACACGAACGGAAGTGAATAATGCGGGTGAGGATGAACCCCCCCCCCCTCCCAACGTAATTTTGGGCACGGGCCTGAGACTATTGTGTTTTTATAACTAGTGACTCTCACTGTTATTTTCTCTCATAAAAGACTGTTTCAAAATTTAAGTTGACTTAACTTGTTGAATTATTCTGGGGTTAAAAATTGAAGTGAAAATTAAAATTTTTCATCAAGTATTTCCGTTTATGAACCTTAAACATTTTTTGTTGAAAGTCGCATTTTGAAAATTAGTCGTTTTTGATAACTTGCCAAGTTCAAATATAGTCTGACCACGGATTGTATGGAAAGACAAACATCCGTTTTATAGCCGGAAACGGACGAATCTATTATTTTTTAGCGATGCCAGCTTTAGCAGAAGCAGAGTCTCATTCAAATGAGCGGAATACAGGCATCAATTTTTTTTTACTTTTCCCCCTCATTCAGATAGATTCGTCTTATCTGGACATTTGAAAATTCCATACAATCCGTGGTTGGACTGTACGTGACTACGCCTTACCTCACTGACACGTTGGATTGTTAAACGTGGCTGGTGAGAGCATATTCGCTTCTAATATTGTGCACATATTACACTTGGTCATCCAGTAAGAAGACTCAGACTAAATGCACAGTAGCCGTTGCGAGAGCTACTGTACACCGAGCGATTTAATTCAGGATTATCATCACCCGTTGTCATCATTGGTCTTAGTTCAGGTCATGAATTGACCCTACTGAATGACAACCGACGAAAGGGGCACTGGATATTTATAAACTACTTTTGTAAAATTTTAGTGGTGGTTAGCGTTGCCAATTTCATTCTCGCTGGATTTTTTCGGCAAAATATTTGTGTCATTTGTTTACGAAGTCACACGATAAACGAAGTTATTATTAAACTATGTATGTTTGATCAGGCCCGTTATTTCCAATTTTCCGGGCGGGGAGGGGGGGGGGGGGGCAAAAGGTGTGCACTCAATGTGTCAACTTGTCCCATGTCTTCGTTCTGCATCTTTTATCGGGCGAAATGGTAAAAGTGGTCGATCCCCGTAGACATTACTGATAATATTTTTTGCAATGTTAAAATTTTAATAACGGAAAAAATGTAATGCTTTTTAGTTATAAAATGTCAACTGTAATGAAATTTGATCTTCTTCGGAACGGGGAAGGAATCATGGGATTTCTGGTCCCTTTATCTTGTCCCATTTTATTAGTCAATTTATTTAAATTTGCAAGTTGAAAATAACTCACAATCTAATTCTTCAGATCTTAAGTTGGGCTTGTGCCATCAAAGCGTTAAAAAACTTCAAAATATTTAATTTATGATAAATTAATTTTTAGGATTGTCTAGTTTAGTGTTTAAATTAAATTTAAATTGGGCTGAGATATGAAATGATGCATCGTTTCACATGTCTTGTTTCATATTTTTATATCTGTATCTAGATACCAGTAATGCACAACAGCAAATTTTTCAAACTTAGCAACTTTTATTAAAATGGTAAGAATCGAATCGCACTGCACGTGCATGTTACAATAACGAGCATGGCAAGTAAGCAAGCGTTGCCAATCATGAATACAAAACATATGTTACATCTCCCTTGTACATCAAGTGTAATAATCTTTCAAATAAGAAGGTTGTTTCGATACACGCCCAGATCTTGTCCGCACAATTTGATTATTATTATTTGATAATGTGAAATTTGGGTTATTGTTGGTTCGATTTAAGTTCAAAGAAATTATGCTCTCATTAGGTGAATTTTCATCAATATCAAAATCTATATGAGAGTTAAAATTATAATTAACATTTGATGGTATTAAATGTTTTATGTTCCTCGTGAGAGCCTTGTTAGAGGCAGTTCTTATTTTGTATGATCTTGGGTTTTTCCCATAAGCAATGACTTTTCCTGGCTCCCATGTTTTCTTTAGGAAGTTTTTAACAAGTACCTTCTCATTTAACTTTAATTGCCTGAGTGGTTTTGCTGTTTTATCATAATAAAACTTTTGTTTTATTTGTCGCTGCTTTAAGCCATCACTAATATCTTTAAATATTTCTGGATTTAATAGCTTGTTACAGATGGGAAGCTTAGTTCTTAACCTGCGATTGAACATCATTTGGGCTGGGGATAACCCTATGCCTGCTATTGGAGTGTTTCGGTATTCTAACAATGCCACAAGAGGACTTTTACTATCTTCATAGGCCTTTTTGAATAAGGCTTTAGCAATCCCAACCCCTTTTTCTGCCATACCATTGCTTTGTGAGTGATATGGGCTGCTGAATGAAATTGTTATGTCCCACTCTTTACAGAATTTCTTAAATTCCCAGCAGTTGAAAGGGCTATTATCACATACAATTGCTTCAGGAATACCAAACCTGGTCAATACTCTTTCCAATACTTTAAGAATGTCCCCAGCTGATTTACTTTTCAGTTCTTCAACTTCAATCCACTTAGAGAAATAGTCGGTTATAACAAGATAATTAATGTTTCGAAAATACATGATATCCATCCCAATTCTTTGAAAAGCTCGGTCAGGTATTTCATGGGGTCGTAATGGTTCCTTAGTTTGATCTTTACGAAATTTAGCACATATTACACAGTTCTCTACAGTTCTTTCAATGTCTTTTGAAATACCTGGCCAGTATAAGATCTCTCGTGCCCGACTTTTACACTTTTCAATACCCATGTGAGTTTCATGGATAAGTGTGAGCATTTCAGATCTAAGTATTTTTGGGACTACTTTTTTATTATTTAAGAATAACAAATCATGATCTAGATACAATTCATTTTTTAATTTGTCGTATTTCCTTAAATTGAAGGGAATTTTCTTTTTGTTGGGCCACCCCTGTTTACAAAAACTAATGATAACTTTTAGTTCATCATCCCCCTCCAATGCTTTTTTAAACTGTTCTTTTCTACTGTCACTCATTGGTAAGCATTTAGAAATAGAGTGTACAGTATGCAACATGTCAGGATCATCAAGTACCTGATCCTTAATAAATGCTCTAGACAATGCATCTGCCAAAACCATGTCTTTTCCTGGCAAGTAATTGATAACTAAGTTGTATTTTAGTAATTTTAAAACCATTTTTTGTAAGCGAGTGGTGATTTTATTAAGAGGTTTTCTTATGATTGAGGTTAATGGTTTGTGATCACTTTGTATTTGAACCTTATGCCCGTAAATAAAGTTATGATATTTCTCACAAGCAAAAACTATTGCTAAGAGCTCTTTCTCTATCTGGGCGTAGTTTTTCTCACATTCGGTTAGACTTCTAGAGGCAAAGGATACTGGCTGCCCTTCCTGCAGCAAACATACTCCTAGCCCATCCTTCGAGCTATCACACTGAATTGTGATTTCTTTAGAGCTACTAAATACTCTTAAGACTGGGGCTGTACTGATTAGTTTTTTAATACAATTAAATGCCTCTTCCTGTTCAAATGACCATTGGAACTCAGATTTATCCTTCAACAGTTCCCTCAAGGGTGCAGTAATCTTTGACACATTAGGGATAAATTTTGCTAAAAAATTTACCATGCCCAAAAGTCTCCTTATATCTTTTTTACAGGTAGGCTTTTCTAATTCATTGATGGCTCTGACATGCGATTCATCAGGCTTTACCCCTTTTTCCGAAATTTTTAACCCCATATATTTGGCCTCATCAACTCGGAACTGAAATTTTTCAGGATTAAATTTAACGTTATGAGATTTGGCTCTCTCTAATACTTTAACTAATGTGCTGTCATGATCTTGTTTGTCAGTTCCAGCAATTATTATATCATCAAAGTAGATTTGAACACCTTTTATATCACCAAACAGTTTTTGATTTTGTTTTTGGAAGACTTCTGGAGCCGAAGCAATACCAAAAGGAAGTCTTTTGAATTTAAACCGTCCAAAAGGAGAGTTAAATGTGCATAGATCAGAGCTGTTGCTATCCAATGGGATTTGCCAAAAACCCTCTTTAAGATCTAGCACAGAAAAATATTTCTTTCCCTCTAATTGACTAATTATTTCATCACTAGATGGAATAATATGATGTTCCCTTTTTATAGCTTTATTCAGATCCCTTGGATCTAAGCATATCCTCAATTTCCCATTTGTCTTTTCAACCACTACTAAGTTGCTCACCCAATCTGTAGGTTTATTTACATGCTCTATTACTCCTTTATTTTCTAACTCAGAAAATGTTTCTTTTAGATTAGCTAAAAGTGTCTGGGGAATCCTTCTAGGAGGATTTATTACCGGAGTAACATTTTCATTAACCTCAATATGGTGAGGCCTACCAGGGAAAGTACCAAGTCCCTGAAAAACATCACCATATTTGGTCAAAATTTCATCCTTGTTAAGGATTTCTACCTGATCAATTCTTTGAATTAATTCTAACATTTCACATGCTTGTAAACCTAATATTGGCTTTGAATCAACATTTACAACAATAAATTTTAACAATACAGTATTTACATTATTATTTACAGAGCAAGATAAATTAACGTAACCTTCAGGTTTCAACTTGTGGTTACCATATGATGTTAGCAGTGCATCAGTACTGATTAATTCGCATAATTTATCGAGTTTCCTACCTTTGTAAACAGAGAGAGGTAAAATATTTGCTTCTGCACCTGTGTCTAATTTGAAGGAAATTACTTGACCATTAATGGTCACATCTTTTGACCAAGATTTCTCTCTAGGCCCTGAGCCTGCACTTACAACGTCAATGTAGAGACTCGATATATCGAGCTCACCGTTAGATTGTATCTCGTTCACGTGACGAGGACCCGATTTATTTATTTCAGGATTTTTTTTCCCTTTATCGTTACCTGATTTGCACATTTTTGCGAAATGATTCTTCTGTTTGCACACGTTACACATCTTGTTGAACGCAGGGCACTCTCTTTTCTTGTGCGTTCTCCCGCACCTGCCACAGTCGAACTCTTGGTGTGATTTTGCAGAGGCAGTACTCTTTATATTCTTCCTCTTCGCCTTCAGCACATCCACTTCTGCTTTGAAGCCGCCAGAGTCGCAGATCGTTTTGTACTTGCTGGCTTCCACTGCCCGGATGAAATCGGTAGCCTTTTTCAAAGTCATGGCCGATTCCCGAAGAAGTCTCTCTTGGAGGGATTTCTCGCGAATACCCAAGACGACTCTGTCGCGAATAAGAGACTCTTCCTGATCAGTGAATTCGCAAGTTGCTGCGTACGTCCGCAACTGGGTGACGTATGAGTCGATTGACTGTCCTTCTTGTTGCGAGCAAGAAAAGAACTTAAATCGCTCGAATACCACATTTCTGCGCGGTGCACAATAATCGGTGAATTTACTTACGACGTCGTCGTACTTATCTTTACTGGCTGTCAAGGCCGTATCCAGAAATTTTTTTCGGGAGGGGCCCAGATTAGCACATTGCCCTCCCCTAACACACACACACACACATATATACTATATATAGACACAGCAAACGCATAAAAATGTTTACATAGAAGACTTTTTGTCTCGATTTTTAATGATTCCACTGTTTGAACTGTTGTTATTTTAATTTCTTATTATTTTTCTTATTCACCTCGTAGTGGTAAGGATAACAGGAGAGTGTCCCTTTAAGTCGGATGTAGAACATCCATAATTTCAGGGGGTCGGGGGTTTTCCCCCGAGAAATTTTCGGAAAAAAAAGCTGTATTTTGAGGCCTTATATTAGGTAATTGTGACTACAAAAATATGAAAAAAAAAATAGGCAAACAAAGTTTTTTAAAAGTTATACATTCTTTTGCAAATCAACATCAAACAAAATAAAAACTGCTTGCTCGACAAATCATGGAACTTAATGGACAGAGGGGAAAAACGAGAAAGGAGAAAAGAGAAGCACTTCGTCATCTGCTCATATCGGCTTTTAGTGAAGTTTGTTTTTGATCACTCCCCCTACCCCCCCCCCCTTTTTTTTTCATTAAATGCCCTATAGTATGAAAATTGTACCAAATAGTTTAAAAGAAATGGTGTAGACATTCAGAAAATAAGAACGGAAGAGTAATATTCTGGCCATTTAGACAATTCATACTTTATTTTCTTGATAAGATACAAAATTGAAGAACTTTTCAAGGAATTTCAAAAACTTAAATAATTTTCAGACTCTCGAACAGTTGAAATTATTTGAAGCTCTTTATTTACACTTTTCAGAAGTTGATTGCAGTCTTACAAAATGATTATAACTTTGTAAGACACACCCGTTTTAATTTAAAAATAAGTGCAACGAAATATTTCTCGAAACTTTTTTTTTTCAACCACAAGTAGTGCAGAAAAAGAAAGAGAGTAGAGTAAGTGTTATTTTTTTTTCTCATACTAAAGATATTAACAGTATGCAGTAGAAGTAAGAAAAAAAACAAGCAATAACAAAAGAACTTCCATGATACTGAATTCGGCATTAAATAAATGCAAGACAAGAAACATATCAGTCACAAAAATGATCTTGAAAGTTTTGTTACAAAAACGCGAGAATCGTGATTTTTGCATTTTTTACTCAGGATGTATCAAGGAGCTGAATTTGTCACATCTTGGTAACAAGATACTCGCCTAATCGGAAACTAGGGGCCCACCCAGCCTTTGGGGAGTCGACGGCTTGAAATCAGTACAGTGTAAGTTTTATAAGAGTTTTAGGGAGAGGAGGGCAGGGTCGTGCACAGAGGGGAGAAGGGACACCTGTTGGCCCGGGCTCGAGCTTAAATGGGGCCCAATATTTTTAAACCTAGGGTTGAAAATGTAGGTAAGTAATATGGAGGGGGCCCAAAAGAAGCATTTGTGACAGCCCCAAAATTTCTGTGCATGCCCCTGGAGGAGGAAGTCATAGAAGTCAGTTTGATAGACTTGAAAAATCTACCGAACTGACAAAGGGCCTACCTTAACCCTGGACTGCCCTGAATTGAATTGTGAAAGAGAGCAGGAAGTCCTAATTAAAGGTCTAAATTTCAAGTGTGCTTTGCAGCTAATGAGAACTAGAATTGCTTTTTCTGTATTTCTTCAAAATATTATAAATTTTGAATAGTAGCAAAATTAAGAATTAAAAAAAAACATTGTTACTTTCCTTTTCTGACATTAGGAATTTAAAAAAAAAAAAAAAAAAAAAAAAAAAAAAAAAACCCTGTTTTACGGTGCAAAACATTTCGGGTTTCGGGGGAGCCCGGGCCCGTCAGGCCCCCCCCTCTGGATACGGCCCTACTGGCTGTATCATCAAACTTAAATGTATTGAAGACGGAGACTCCTTCGTCGCCTAGCAAACTGAGGAGTATGGCGATTTTTGTCTTGTCGCTTTTCCCACATTTTTCCGTCGCCAACATAAAGTTCTCAAACTTTTGATACCACAGCTTCCATGTTTCTGGCACATTACCCGTTGAGAAGCTTATCGGAGCTGGCGGTTTGAACATCTCCATCATATCTGTTGTTTGAACACAAAAGTTCCAATGTTCAAAGAGGTCTACTGCGAGCGTTTCCACCTGACACCATGTCTTGTTTCATATTTTTATATCAGTATCTAGATACCAGTAATGCACAACAGCAAATTTTTCAAACTTAGCAACTTTTATTAAAATGGTAAGAATCGAATCGCACTGCACGTGCATGTTACAATAACGAGCATGGCAAGTAAGCAAGCGTTGCCAATCATGAATACAAAACATATGTTACACACAATCGTATAATTACAAATAGTAATATGATTATGATTATGAATCGCAATATACGCGTATTTATAAATCATAATTTTTAAATGCGAGTCGGGTGAAGAACCCCCCCCCCCCCCCCGGATTTTGTCAAAATTTGCAAGAAAATTGTTTGAAAACGAATTGTTTTCAAGGTAGCAGATATTTAAATTGTAATTTTTGTAGTTCCATAAGTTTAGGAAGATCCTAGTATAGTAGGGAAAATCCTAATATAGTATTTTCAGTTCGACGCGTTCCTTGAAATTTAGTCTACCTGAGTTTTTCTCAGTTCTTGTGTAAGAGTTTTTTATATTTTTGCAGTTGTGAGTGTCTGCAAAATGGGGTTATGGGAAGGTTTAATGACATTTTCTGATTTTTCTTTACGAGATTTTTCAATAGTTCTTGGGATGGTGTTTACAGTTGAATTATTTTTTGCAAAGTTATTAATTTTTGCATTGTAGTTACATATATATATATATTTAAGAATTTCTATTCTTGGTGAGTATTTTGAATAAGTTGCAGTTTCTTGATTACCGCACAGTTTTTTCGCTTTCAGTTGGGAGTCTGTGGTGCCCTGGACTTAGAAAACCTCTGGTCTGTAGCAATTAACTGCAATTATTAAAGCAAACAGGAGTGCCCAAAGAGGGGGGATATGGCGCAAGTTACGCCATCAAAATTTTCGAGGGGGATTTTTTTATTTTTATTAAGTTTCTTAATTAAATTTTTTTATTAAATTATTTTAAATTTCAATGATTTATTTTATTGTTTATATTTCATTTCATCTATATATTTAGTTTGTATGTGTATGTATGTCATTAAAAGTCAGAACTCTTTTCTAATAAAATAATAATAATAATGAAGTTACGATGAAATGGCGTAAACGAATTAAGACCTAAATTTCTTTTTAACGAAGCACATATGTTACATTTTGTTATCTCTGCATAATATTTTCTTTCTTTTATATCCTTTTACGACAATTTAATGATTTTCAATCAAAATTTTCAGAAAAACACCAATATCATAACCTTACTTAATTCAGGCTCGTCACTCACGTTAAGGAAACCAAAAAATATTTCAAATATTAACTAGTTCATCGCGAACTGATCCAAAAAAATATTTTACAGAGATTACGTTCCCAACTATCGACAATTTTAACGTGATTCAGTGGATAACTCTAAATATTGCCAAATTAAAATAATAATTTTTTTTAAACCAAATTAGTCGCCACTAAGTCTTTGCCAAATTTTAACATCACTCAAGTTTGGATTGAAATTTCCACAGATTTTTCCCCAAAAAGGTGTAAAAGACCCCAATTGGAACATCTAAATGCAATCAAAAGGGGAGGTGCATAACTAGACCTCACTAAGACTCTACCTACCAAATTTGAACTTTCTACGGCATACCGTTTTTGAGTTATGCGAGATACGTACATGGTAATTAACTCGGGGATTGTCAAAATGGATATTTCGAACATCCGTACATTCTTACGCATATGCAACGGCGGTAGGGTCGCAAAAACCTTTCATTCATTCGAGGATGAGTAAAATGGAAATTTTGGCCGAAATTTGAAGAGAATTTTTTTTCGCGAATACGATATGTACTTCCTTTAATGTAAAAGGAAGTAAAAAAAAAGTGCGCATTCTAAACAAAATGTACAAACATTCAACAAATCACTTAAGTATTCATTATTTATACAAAAAGGGGAAAAGGGAAGATATTGATACATTTAAAATGATATGCTGCAAATAAGATTCATGTCTGCGCTGTGTAAACAAAATGCAGGTACACACAATAAATAACGAAAGTAATTATTTATTTATATATTTAAAAAAAGAAAAGACAGTTGTATTTTTAGATAATAGTGGGAAAATAATTTTCATGACATAATGAGATTATTGTTGATAGAAACTTATAAACTTGCAATTTATAAATACAGATCCATTCGAAATTAATATTATATTGGACTTTAAAAAGAAAACAATTCGCAGTAAATTTAGTGATCAAAACCGAATTCAGTCAAATTTCAACGCCAGCTATTACTGATACAATGCTGTATAAACACACTTCTCCACTTCGTAACTTATTTTCTGGCCTTGTCCTTTCTGTGCGCTTCCATTACGCTTTGAACAATCGCCTTTGATGTTTCATCGACTCCTATTCCTTTCATTTGCCAAATATTCGGGTTTCGACACTCGCAGGCTCCCATTAGTATGTGCCCAAGCGTAGAATGATGTTTAATGTGCAGGTTTGACCAGAATTCATTATGGAACAGCCTGCTCCAGGGCGCCAAATACCCGGGATAGGCCGGATCATTAGCATCCGAGTATGTTTCAAAGTACTTGCAGATTTTCGGCCAACTTTTGTCTGCCTCTTTAGTATGCAAAAGCTCACGAAGGCGATCGTAGCTCACCCCTTCTATATCTGAAGCCATTTCTGTCAGAGCGATCATCTGCATACCGTTGTACTTACAGTGCTTGAGGAGAGTGAAGTCGAGTATTTCACGAGCTGCAGGGTCTATGGGTTCGCTGTAGTACCTGTGAAGTAGAAACACCTTCAAGACTTGGCGCAAAGTTTTTTCTCCCGGCTTGAAATACCTCACTAGCACCTCTAGAGAGCGGTTTATCGGGGTGGGCAGGAAAAGGCCTTGAGCTGCGCGGGTGACCAAAAAGCTGAATCGCTCCTCAACGTTTTCAAGGTTTTTTTTGACAGTTTCCGGGCTTTTGACGCAGCATCTAACCAGCATTGCTGCAACGAAGCAGTAAAAGGCAGCTTTGACTTCGTCTCTTACACTCTCAAAATGACTGAAAAATCTGAGAGTATCATCCCAGTCAGGCTTATTTAGGTGCGGGTATCGAAAGTAGAAGTCTTCAGCACATCTCAGATCCAGGAAGAATTGGGGTCTACAGCCTTTCTTGAGACTTTTTGCAGTTCGATGATGTTCCGCAACGTACGCTTCAATTTCTTGGAGCACTTCGGCTGAAGCAGTCTGGCCAATGACGTCCCCTTCCAAGATTCCCGCCTCGAACTGATCCTGAGGAAATATCCTGCGAAGTTTGCGATCCCGGATCTGAAGAGCCAATGCTGCCGTAAGATCACCAAGTCGGCGGGTGGGGCCCCTTGCTAACATAACGACCATGCAGTCTCCCATGCGGATAATGTCTGATATTAAGATATTAGGACTGTGAGGAGAGGACACATCTTTTGCCACATCGTCAGTCCAGATATAGGACTTGAGATGGGGCTTCCTTGGCACCCTGAAATGATAAAAAAAATCATCTTCGGGATTTATGACGTCATCTGCGAGACGTAAGCTCGTCAAATCCAAATCATCGCTCCGACTGGCGGACGCCATTGACAGAAAGTTCGTTGGTTCAAGTGCTCTTGGCCCCGTCTGGATTTCAAGATTAAATCTTACCTGCCTTTGATTAGGGAAAAATCTACAAAGAAAAATAAATCTTTTGTGAATATTTTTTTTGTTTCAGGTCATAAATGAGGAAAACAAAACAATAAATGATACTAAGTTGTGATACTTAGAAACTGAGTATGAATAGTTTTAAATACACTCTCTCTCTATTCGGAACCCTCATGGGACCTAACCAAAGTGTTCAGATTATGGGGGTATTCCTTATAGAGGGAGATTGAATGCATGTGCATTTATTCTATTGCGTTAATGGACTATATTCAGTACTTGTAACTTGTATTGGTGGCTAGTGCAATGTCTAATTAAACTTAGTAGGACCTAAACTCTTGCATTTACTTCTTTCTTTTTTAGCTTAACTAATTTTCCAAAACGTAAAAAAAAAAGTAATTTTTAATTTGTTTTTGCAGTGTGTATTCTCATGCAAGGTACGTGTTACCATTCAAGTAAAAATGTTCCCGGGTGATTCTTAGCAGCATTTTTACTTTAAAGGTCCTGAATACTACTTGATACAAAAATTGGATTCTTGTTCCTGAAATATAGTTTAGTGGCAAAAACTTCAGACTGTGATATTGCTCAGTTCAGGGTTTCTCAAACTGGGTACCGCGGCACCCTTGGGTTCCGTAGGAAAGGGCGAGGGGTGCCGCGAAATGTCCGTGTTATCGATATAGCATCTTTTGATGTGGCATGGTAAAAATTTGCTAGATCGTGATTTCATCTTCATCAGAAAGCCTACCAAAGGATAAAGCGTTATCAACAAGCTGTTTTTAATAACCAGGCAAAAGTACAGCATAAGTTATGACAGAAAAGTGATGTAAAAACTACATGGTCTTATTTTGCTGTAAATTATTGCTTCTTTAGGTAAAAATTGTTTATTGTTCTTGTAGCCTAATTTATGTTGTTGACGAATTCACAAATGTGGCAGTGAGAAGCAAAGGGATACAAGTGAACTTTTTCAAGTTTTGAGTGAAACGCTTTTGAAGCGATCCTAGGTAGGCTTTCCTTGATTTTTCTTTCTTCTAAATCCGTACAGCTACAGCTACCATGTATAAATGCTCTACCTCTTGCCCCGAAGCAGAGAAGAGGTTCACCTACCATATGTACTGGTTAGCTCCAAATTTTTAATTTGGGCAGCAACATCCCTTTGCTTCTCACTGCCAAAACGTCGTTGCAAACCGTCATTTTTCCCCCTTGTGATTTCATAGCCGAGAAAAAGTAAATTTTAACCGTTAAGCCATGGTTAGCCTTCTTAGCACTCTGGTGCATATTATAAAGATACAATATGACACCGGAGTATTGCATAGGAGATATGACCATGCATATGCTACACAAAAACGCAAGAATTGTGCCCATGAGTGGCAAAAAAAAAAAAAAAACACCAGAAAATAATGAGATATCAGTTGTCTCGAACGTGACGATCTTTCTCCTTTCCATGGAATTTGAATGGAATGACAAATGTGGTTTAATATACATTGATATTTATTACTCTTTTAATTCGTTTTTATTTGATATTACATTTTGGCGCTTTCGTCTTCAACTTTGTGCGGAGTAACATTACTTTTGAGTCTTTCTTATTAGTGCCCATGTTACTAATAACACTAAATCGCCCTTCTTTGGTAAAACTGCGAAGAAACACAATTGGAACCTAAATTTTCACTTGGTTTTCTTTTTTCCTTAGTTTTTTATGAGTTATGAGATGAAACTGCAAAAGCTGGAGCAGTTCAATCGCAAAGGAGAAAGATTTTAGGTTTAGAAACATTAGGTAGCATTATTTAGCGCTCTTACGCAGTAACTAAAATTATAGAGGTGGACAAGGGAGTCGCGAGAAAATTCTAATTCTTCAAAGGGTGCTGCGTGTAGAAAAAGTTTGAGAACTCCTGGCTCAGTTGAATGACTGAATGTAATGCAGTAATATCCATGTAATGCAGATTGTATGTAGTGCAGGAAAATAATTTTCTCCTCCCTCTCTCTAAGTCTTATCTTAATACCCTTTAATCATTGTGACAAAATTGCAAATGTAGTTTAGGCTTTCCAATTTGATTCGTAGGAATTCCCTAGTAACATGTTCAGTACATAGAGAGGTAATAATTGAAGGGGCCAAAAAATAGTGTTCATAATACAGGGGTGTTCATATTATAGGGTGTTCGGAGTACAGAGAGGTCAGCCTATGCTAAGTGTAAGGAGTTTCGCCGGACCATCAAAATGTGTTCAGAATACCTATGTGTTTGAACTTTTTTTTTTTTTGCCAAACAAGAAGTCTACATAGAAACAAAATAAAACAAATAATTGATTAAATGAATTTAAAAAAAAAAAAACTTTTACTTAAGATTATCTCATTTCTTTTTTCATATTTGAGTTTAGAACACAAAGGTATGCTAACTTAAAGCTGTCAATTTTATTGTACTTTTTCTTTGAAATATATGGTTTTAGTGAAACAGGATTCTTTTCTCTTTGGAGTTGTTTCATGCAATGCAATGAAGAAAAACAGAGCTTTCAATAAAAAAGCAAATATTGATGCAACTGTGCATAAAAGTAACATAATTTTTCCAAAACCCAGTACAACAAAAGTGCTATTTACAAAGCTCAGGAAGTAGCACTTGTATATTCCCAGACATCATTTAACAAATCTTTTGGAAACTTTAATCTGCATTAGTTTTCTCATGAATATCCAATAATTAATTTTTCTTTTACTTAAAAAAAAAAAAAAAATTGAATGAATGCTTATGGCTGTTTTAAATTAAAGATAATTTTTTTAATTAACATCAATTTAATATGTCCTTATACTTTTATGTTTTTCACTCTACACAAAATAGAGAACAAGGTAGTTGAAATGTCTGATAGCATTAATTACTAAACTTATAACAGATATTGTTTGCGTTCTGCGGTCCAACGTACCCCACCAGGTGGACCAACGTACCCCCCCCCCCCCACAAATTAATGTAAAAAAATCAATTCAACACTTTCAAAAAAATTTGAGGTGTTGCGAAATGGTCAGTGAAACTTATGGTAAACGAGCTGATGTGTGCATCACATGACTTCCTTTTACTCCAATTTAATGTCATTTTCTCATTATTGGCAGTTTTAATGTAATTCAATAGTTTACTCTCTAAATATCACCAACAGTGGTCAAATTAAAACCAGATTTTTTAAAAAAAAATTGCCAAATTGGTCGCCCAGTTGGTGATAAAACTTGGCGACCAAAAAGACGGGCGATTAATCGCCAAGTGTCGGCTGAATTATAACACCACTTGAGTTTACATCGAAATTAACAATGATTTCCCCCCAAAAAGGGGCAAAAGACCCCCTTTAGAGCATCCGAATGCAACCAAAAAGGAAGGTGCACAAGTAGACCCCACTAGGAGTCTGCGTACCAAATTTCAACTTTCTAGGACATTCCGTTCTTGAGTTATGCGACATACATACACAGTTACGTACATACAGACGTCACGGGAAAACTAGTTGTAATTAACTCGGAGATCATCGAAATGGATATTTCGGGTGTCTGTACGTTCCTAGGCACATATCCACGTGTGGTCGGGTTGAAAAAAAAAACTCAACATTCATTTGGGGGTGAGCAAAATGGAAATTAAGGCCGATTTTTGGGTGAAAATTCTTTCGCGAATACAATACTTCCTTTTTTGTAAAAGGAAGTAAAAATCGAACAGCTCCTTAAATTTTTTGATGAGGTAAAAAATGAAATGTAAGAAAACAGATCAACGTGTCCCCCTATATGTATTTATCCATCAATAGAATGATTTTTTTTCATCTATCTAACCCCTTCTTTAACATCAGTATTCAGTCTTGATTTACGCGGTATTTCTGTAGAACGTGACCCCCGCGTAAAACGAGGCCCTACTGCAAGATTACTTTGAGCTGAGTAGCTCAATCGGTAGAGCGTTCGGCTGTTAGTCAGCTGGACCGGAGTTCATGCCTTAACCGCACGATCTGCCAATATCGAAATTTTTGACCACTAACGAGCATTACATGTACACTTAACGTACAATAAATACCACACACAATGCAATAAAATAAATAAACCGGGAACGCTCCTTGCTGCTTCGAAACCTTGATGCAGGCTGTAGTTTTTATGCAGTTAAGAAAAAAAATTATTTGCTGAAATGCTGATTCTTCTAATGATAGTTTTTTTTACCTTTTCTATAAATAAAAATTACTCTTTAAAAAACAGATTGAGGTAAACTGATTTTGTATTTTGTCCGTTCGGTTAAATAAGGAACACGTTCTCCCATTTAAGTCATACAACCTGCTATGGAAAATTGTATAACATTTGAAACTAGGGACGTACTGAGTAGCACTTTGGCCGAGTACCGAGTACCTATATGTTTTAAGAAGAACCACCGACACACACGTAATGAATTTTAACCTCATTGAAATAGTGGTATAGACCTCCATGTCTATATGATGGTTTTAAAACAAAATTCCAGCTGAAATTTAATTACGCATTACTTAAAAGATTTTGTGTGTGTGTGTGTGTGTCAATAATTTTACAAATAAGTTATTTTTTAAGCTAAAAATAAACAGATACATAAAAGGTAGGATTAATCAAGTTGGAATTAAAACAAATTATATCAACTTATACTTCTAGTCCGCCAAACGTAAATAATTTTTAAGAGCAAATGAAACAACGTTAAAAACACGATTGTTCAGGAGCACTGCAGACACGTGTTTCTGCATTACAAGGGACATCTTTCTCAGTGCATAAAATGTGAGCTAATGAATGTAAAAAAAAATCCGACTTTTGTCGGTTGTCTTTAAATCTATAAGCTCACATTTTGTGCAATGAAAAAAAAATTCCTTTTAATGCCAAAACACGTAATGCCAATTACGTAGCTAAGCGCTTATAAGTATTAACTAAAAAAACAATTCTTCTTAAAATCGTGGTTGCAGTACCAGTACGTCAATTACTTCAAGACAATGAAATTAATGGCGGCTTCCTCTTTGCCTGTACCTAGTTTATTTTACGTAGTATGGAAAGCGTGACAGGATAATTCAACTACGTAAAATAAACAACTTTACAGACGCAGAAATAATCTTAGGAAGTTCATTCTGTGGTTAATAAATTAAGATTCCATACTTACATTACACTTTGAGGGAAAATGATGCACTAATATGTGGCAGGGTATAATCGCACCTCATTATTTCTGCTTTTTTTAAACAGATATTTAGCGGGAAATGCGTAGGAAATTAAGGTACTTAACTTTGCAAAACAAAAAAAGAAAAAAAAAAGGTTTTTCCATTTAAATTTTTCCTGAATTTTTTATATTTTTTCGAAATTCCCTGACTTTTTCCCTGATCAATCAAGTTCCCTGACGTTTCCCTGAGTTCCCTGATCTGTAGCCAATCTGTTAAGGAATCATGGGTTTAGGAATGAAACATTTTTAACAAAGATATGTATTCTAAATTTTATACGATATTCTGTAAAACATTAACACTTTGGATTTCAAGGGTTTTAGGTTGCGTTGGGAAAGCAAAAAAAAAAAAAAAAAACGTCATTTTTCACTTTCATTTCGGTAAACAAAATGATTTGCTACGCTCATCAGAAGTTATTTTTTCACAGCAGCATTACAAAAGTTATTCCACGAATTAATTCAATAAAATTGTTCTCAAAGCATTTTAAATAGTGCTCAAATTCAAGGGTCTCCAACCTTTCTTACTCGAGGGCCACTTCGTAAATTTTTTAAAGCGAGGCGGGCCAGCAATCCAACAATATTGGTTCAGTGTTCATCACTATCAAATTTAACTCAATAAACTTGATAGAGCAAAACAAACACAAACGCCTTTTCAAGCTGAAGTGAAAAATTATTTCTTTAGATTTACTTACTGTTACTTTAGACCAGTATTTCTCAACGGGGGTCATACTGCTCACTTGGGGTCCACAGAAAAACATGAAAATAGGGGAGCGTTTGCGAAGGGGGCTATTGTTAACTCATGTTAGATTCGTAAAATCTTTTACATAAGAGAAAATATCAGGGTTGGAAAGGTTTTGGACACTATGGTAAAAACCCTGGTTTTTACTGTCCTGTCCAAAACCCTTATGTCCAAAACTGTCCGAAAGTGTCCAAAACTATATTTTTAGAGAAATTGTATTTTGTGAGAAAAAATCAAAATCAGAATAAAATGCACCAAAGTAAAGTTTAATAGTGAACATTTATTCAATGTGAACATACAACTTATTTATCGCTGATTTTAATCTAGTTAAGAAGTTGAATTCTTGATTTAAATTTAAATGTGTGTGCATGAGTTTATTTTATTTATTTATTATTATTTTATTTATTTATTTATTTTTTGATAATGGTAACCAAATTTACTTATGCTTGTGCATATGTGCAAATGAAAGCAGGGTTGACAAGGTTTTTACTAGAGACGTACCGAGTAGCACTTTGGCCGAGTAGCCGAGTACCGAGTACTCGGCCTTTCACTACTCGGCCGAGTACCGAGTTACCGAGTACTCGGCCTTTCACTACTCGGCCGAGTTACCAAGTACCAATTATGTTTTAAGAAGAACCACCGACACACATGTGATGAATTTTGAACTTATTGGAAGAGTAGTATAGACCTCCTTGTCCATATAATAGTTTTTAAAACTAAATTCCTGCTGAAATTTAATTAAGCATTATATTTAAACAATTTTGTTTGTGCCAAAAATTTTACAAAAAAATTATTTTTAAAATTAAAAATAAATAAATAAAAGGTATGATTAATCAAGTTGGAATTAAAACAAATTAAATTGAAATCCCTCTAATGCGGACAATTTTTTTTTGTCCTCAATAGAGAGGTGTCCGCAGGACAGGGGTTTAATAATGTTATTTGCATTGGAACTGGGGGATTAAAAATTGTCCGCATAAGAGGGGTGTCCGTTAGGAGGGGGTTTCACTGTATACCAATCAATTATAGTTCTAGTCCGCCAAATATAAATAATTTTTAAAAGCAGGTAAAACAAATATACAGGAACACTGCAGACACGTGTTTCTGACCTCCCGTTACAAGGAACGTCTTTTTCAGTGCATAACATGTGAGCTAAAGAATGTAAAGATATACAACGAAAAAATCCGACTTTTGTTGGATGCCTTTAAATCCACGAGCTCCCATTTTGTGCATTGAAAAAGAAACTCCTTGTAACGCCAAAACATGTATCTGCAGTGTTCCTGCACTGTGCTTTTAACGTTGTTTTAATTTTATTTTTTAAGCAAAGAGGTATTTTTATATTTTTTATAACTAATTTTTGTTTGTAGCAAAAATCCATTTTTAATATAAAAATTCCATATTTTCTATACTTATCTATTTTGCATAATTTTTAATGAAAAAGTTTTATTAACTTTGGGGACATTAAAATAAAGATTTATTCCATTGAAGCATTACAAACTTTATTTTTCTCAAAATTAAAATTTGACTTATAAATTTTAATTGTAAATGATTGCAGAATATAACGCTTGCTATTGTTTTTTCTTACTTTACTGTTCAGCACAAAGGTATTTATTTATCTTATAATGCTTGCTCTTTTTTTAATAAATTTTGTATCTGTCTTGGACAATATTCAATTTTTTGCAACTACTCGGTATTGGCCGAGTATCTGATCAGAATTTGGCCGAGTACCGAGTACTCGGCAAATTGGCCGAGTAGGCCGAGTACCGAGTAGTTACCGAGTACTCGGTACGTCTCTAGTTTTTACCAACCGGTTCAAAACCCTTGTGTCCAAAACTATTTTTGGAAAAAACCATATTCTTTGAGAAAATATCAAAAACAGAACAAAATGTGTCAAAATTTTGTGTGTGTGTGTGTTTTTTTTTTTTTTTTTTGACTATTTAATATATTTACTTAATGTGAAAATTCAAACATAAATATATATATATATAGCTTATATATACAGCAGATTTTAATCTAGTTACGTAGAAATTAAACTTTTCATTAAATATTTCAATTTGTATGCATGAGTTTTTTCTCTTTTTTGTTTCCATAAACCAAATTTTTTGACATTTATGCATGTGTCGAAAGAAAGTGTTCAAAATATAGTGCAATAATTGACTTAAATGCAATAAATGACAATGGGGTCGTTTCCGAAATTTTAAAAGTATTTTTTTCTGAAAAAGCATGTTTAAAATATAGAATCTGACCATTTTTTAAATAATTTGTTCAAGTTTAATATTTTTAAAAAATTACTTAAATCGGTGCGCTTTCATTGTTTACGTTTCTGTCGTGTGACATCACAAATGATGAAATGCCATTCAATGTTGCCATTCACAGAGCAAAATATTTAATTCGCATCTTTACTCACGTGTATTGGCAACGATATGGTTGACAGCAAGCGTAGAGTGCAATATTTAATTCGCTTCTTGATTAACAACCCTATTTTTTGTAAATACAGAATGTATTACGTTAAAAATATGAACTAAATAAAGAATAGCACAAGTTTTAAAACATAAGTTGTGTTTAATCATTAATTTCTTGTTCTTTAATCTATGATTTAAAAAATAATTTTCATTAAAATATCACGCAAAATTTATTTGCAAAAACCGTTAAAAAATTAAGCTTTTTAAAAAATATTGTGCATTTAATAACATTCCTTTGAGTTATAAATGTAACTGAAATTAATTAGTTGTCTTGTTAGCAATGTGAATTTCTTTTCATGACTCTACCAACTGTTACAAAAGGAAGTTTATATGTGATCGAGTTATTGGTATTTTATTTTAAGTAAAATATCTTTTAATGAACAATTTGGGGAAAAGTATTATCAAATACTCATTAATTAAACCTCATTAATATTTATATTTATGCATTACAAATATCGTAGTAAATACAAATTGATTAGATTACACCCCTTTAGCTTTAGCACAGTTTTGGACGGTAAAAAACCGTCAGTCCTGTCCTAAACCGTTTTGGACAGTCAAAAACCCAACTCTGGAAAATATACCACTAATTTTGACCAAATCAACTACACACGAATAAATAAAAAACGAAAAATGCACAAAATCATGACACAAAGCACAAAATATGTATTATTCCCCCCCCCCCCCCCTCTTTTAAATAACTAGCATTTAAAAAAATTTAAGATAAAGTTCCCTGCCAAAGGATTTGAAATCGCAAAAAAATGTTTTTGCGCCATTCCACGGAAAAGGGTAATTTTGTCCTGCACGTGACGCCTCATATACAGTCGAGCCTCCATATATCGAACTTCCACATATCGAAATTTTCTATATTTCGAAATCCCAGCAAATTTCACTATTCATTACATAGAAAAATTGTTTCTATATGTCGAAAAAATCTCTATATATCGATTTTTTTCCCCGAGACATTCGTAGATTTTTTTTTTTATTTTTCTTTCCCCACTTTAGACTGTTTGCTTAATGAAAAATGAAGGTTAGGGGAGAAAATTATGTTTACTAAAGGTTGCTAAGAAACTCATAAGAAATCTGGGTTTGAGGGGTGTGTAGATAGGTCGTTGTTCCGTTCTGGAGTTCTTAAATTCCCTCAAGCTTATTTCGAATCTTAGTTGTAACCAGTAAGACTGTAAAATCAGTTTCAAGTTATCCTTTTTGTCTGTTGAGTGTTAATTATCATTTCTAGTCTTTTTAACTTCAGTAAAAATCATTCAAGTTAAGTAGATTGATTTTTTACTTTTCTCTCGATTACATTGTCAAAACGAAAATCCCCTCATGTTGCGAATCAAGTTGAACTACCGAAGAATGAAGATGTATGAAGGGACAAAAATGTAATTTCTGTTAATTTTTCAGTTATTAACTTTCGTTTAATCCGATGCTCGTATAAATTTGAAATTGGGTTTCATGCACGAAAATTAGCTTTAATTTTAATATTTTAGGAGATTTTTATGATAAAATAAGATCGTTTCTATGTAACGAAATTTCTATATATTGAATTTTTTTTTCCGCAATTTGCTACTTCGATATATGGAGGTCCGACTGTATTTCATAAAAATAATAATTTAAATGGGTTAGGATAAAAATTTTACTGCTTAACAAATCACAAACGAACGTGTGATTTCATGAGAAAAAGATTTCGTCATTCCTTTTTTAAATAATTACATTTTGATGAAATATATGAACAGTCAGGAGCGGGACACAGTGACTACTTTTTCGCGGAATGGCCCGATACATATTTTTTTTTTTGCAAAGATTTAAACAATTGTTTCTCATGATGCGTTTCCTTTGCATTGGAACCTTTGCTCTCAAAATCTGAAATTTATTTTTGCATTGCTAAATCAATAGAGCAAAAACATTAACTAATTCATATAAGCAAGTTACAAGAGGTTGACTTTGGATGTCAGGCACGTGACGCATGCAACGAAATTAAATTTTTAATAACAAAATTGATCAATGAAAATGTGTCAGGAGCATCTTTGCAACAAAAATTTGCTTACCGCTGTTTAATTAAAATATTAAGAGCTATGACTTAAAAGAATATGTTCCTGAACTTCTTAGACAACTGGCCCTGGAAGTCATCAATAAAATCTCTCCAAATGATATTACAGTATATTCAGATGGCAGCAAAATGAATATTCAGGCAGGTAGTGGAACTTACATTAAAACTCCTCAAGAGAAGTTCTTCCTAAAGCAACGAAATCCAGATTTTTGTTCAGTTTTCCGAAGTGAATTAATTGCCATTCACATAGGACTGGAGAAAATTATGTGCGAAAACAACTTCGGAGATCTTTAGATACTTTCTGACAGTAAAAGTTCAATTCAACACCTCAGAAACTGGTCCCTCATAGAACACAAAACTATAAAGCTCATAGCCCTTCAGCATAAGGTCCACTTTCAATGGATCCCTTCCCATGTCGATATCTATGGTAACGAGCTGGCCGATATTCTTGCCAAAGAGAGTCTTGCCCATCCAACACCTTTCACCTCGGAGCTCACCTATCTAGAACTGTTCTCCAAGCAAAAAGCCAATAATAAAGAAAAATGGTTAATACCTCCATCTCACAATTGGTACAAAGGCAAAAGGCCAGGACAATCTCTTGCCCTTCCCTGTGACAGGCAGACTAACACCCTTCTGTCTCGCCTCGCCAGTGGACATCTGAAAAGTCTCTCTTTCTCTGGAAGCGCCAAGAGGTTCCCCCCCTAAATGCCGACAAGACCAGGCATCACCACAGCGTATCTTGAGCTGCCTGGGATTAGACTGGAACGACATATTCGACAATCCACTGCTAGTGTCAGATTTTATAAGGGTCAACGGCTTCATCGATTTGGTCTGACCCCGTCACACCAAAGGGAGATTAAAAACAACAACATCAGAGCTATGACTAAATGTTAATGAAATTTAAGCGTCTTTTTGTCTCGCACGTGATGGTAGAATGGCCCATTACGCGCAGAAAGGGACTTATAATTAATCCTCCGTGGGGGCGAGAATAAGTCTTGCACGTAGTTTTAATATTTATTAAGAGGACCAATTTTCGTCGCCATGGTTACCAATCGTTTGCGTTCATTCAAGGCTTTACTTAAGCATGAAACTGTCTCTGAACTTCACTGTCCACTATCCTCCCCTAATGAAACTATTCCTTCCTGGGCGGTGGCGTCCTGTGCCTTACACACACACACACACACACACGCCAGCACACACTCGTGATAGCGAAAAACTTAATTTGAATTCAAGATGTCAAAAATTCAAATTTTCTTTTTCTACTATGATGTATTTGGTAATAAGTGTTACATTAGCCAATAGGAAAGATACATATAATAAATAAGATACATATAATAGTATTATAATAGTCAATAGGAAGTCATTCAAGGTGAAAATCAAATTTTATTACTTTCAAATAATACTTAATGGTGCTTTATAAATATTTGTGCGGCGTAACAACTTGTTAAATTATTAAGAACTTTCAATTATTGTCAGATTTTGGATTAATAATACCATATTTGTTTGATCTCCGCTCTACGTTGAAAATTGCTCCGGATATATTTTATTCTATTTTATCTTTCAAACAGTTGCATATGTAGGATAGGAAAAACTGCGATGCAAAAAATGCCTCAACTCCCCTGTTTTTGACGACCCCCCCCCCTCCCCTACAAGTTAGCTTCTTTCGGCGCAAAATTTCCTTTCTTCGTTTTTCCACCTACAAAGGCAAGATTGAAAGGGAAAAATTGGGGGAGGGAGGGGGGAATTTCATTTTAGCGAAACGTCGTGAATGCTAGTGTATAATTAATAAAAGTTTTATGCGTACTTTTGTAAAAAAAAAAGGGGGGGGGAGAAAAAAATATGGAGTATTGAATCTCGAGACATTTAACATTTTTTTATGTTTTCGAAGAAAATATAGCTATTAAATACAAGTTGTAACATTTCAATTTTTCCAGAAAAAAACTTTTTTTTTCATCATTTTAAACTTTCCGGTATTTTTGCATCTCTAGTTTTTTCTTTTAATTTTTTTTTAAATCTAAGGTGATTTCACGTGCCGAAAATTTCTCAAACCTGGGAATATCACGACTAAAACATTCAGGTTTTTTTACATTTAACGGATTTGAAGCCAAACGTAAGAATGTTCAGACGGACTTCTAAGAAGCTGGTGTATGGAAACGGCGCCAGTCACAGACATGCTTAAGACATTACAGGGGTGCCCACAGGGGGGGATTATGGCGCAAGTTGCGCCATCAAAATTTTTGGGGGGGATTTTTTTTTTCCAAATTTTTTTTCTTTAGAACATGAAATTTTTGAATTTTGGAAAGAAAAAATACTTAAACTTATTGAACAAGAAATAGATGCATTAATAATACTTTTTTCGCGTACTCTTCAGGGCCGTCGCCAAGAGGGAGGGGGTGCTACACCCCCCAGTTTTTCAGAAGTGGAGCCGCCAATTTCATTTTAGCGATGAAAACGAACGAAGAGAAAGAGAAACTCTTCGTTGTTTTGGAAAATTAAATTAGTAATTATAAATGAACAATTGAAATAATGGTGACAAAAAGTTTTTTCTGTGAAATTTGAATAGGAAATGTAATTTTAAAATACAACTTAGGAACATCCATGATTCTCTTTTATTAAGAGTATCGGAAACGTACGCTTCAAACATTTTTATTAAAGCAAAAGAAAAAAGGTATTCAGTACAGTACACTCTTCACTAGGCCGCAGAATGGATATGTCTGCCTAGTCGGAAACTATGGGCTCGGCTCAAAGGAGGGAGGAAAGGCGACATGGTGCACGCTTTGTCTCTTGGTGACCCTGGTTATACAAAACTATGCTTCATGATTCTTCAGTTTAAAAAAATAAAAAAAAAAAAAATAAAAACATAAATAAGTAGGACAGCTTCATTAGAACAGCCCATAGGATAGGGTTCGTCGAAACATTCCCATATGTATTATTATTATTATTTAATTTATTTATTTATTTTTTTTTTTGATGAAAAATATTGTCCTGAAAATCATTGCTAAGTGGAGAAAAATGTATGGGTCGCCTAAATAAATTTGAAATAGAGAGGAAAAATAATAATAATAACAGTTAAATGCAAAGAGAGATTCAAATTATTGTAATGAATACTCACACCAAAAGTTCTAAATTTTTGATTGTAAAAATCGTAAGTAAATCATAGCTTGATCAAGAGATGCAGGTGGCATATTTAAATTAAAATGAAGTGGAATAGAGACCTAAGGTATCGCAGAAAATTACCACATCTGTTCTAAATGTTAAAAGTCCTTTTCCCAAGGCCGCAAACGCTTGTATTGCAAGAAAGCAAAAATATTAGGGGGGAAATTGAAAGTTTTGTTATGGAAAATCCAAGCAATGAATGGTGTTTGGCAAAGGAAAATTGTAAGAAAATATTACCACAATATGTTTATCAGTAATTAAAATTGACAATGAAGAGAGGAGAGACGTAGCCAAACTGAAAGGAAGAGTGGGGAACTCCAAACCCTTCTTTTTACGTCCCCAAAGCTGGCCTGGAAGCGAGTTATCAAAATTTAGGTTTTGAAAAAAATCCCGGAAAAATGTTCTCAAACCCCATTTTTTAGCCTAACGTCATTGAAGATGGCCTACACCATTTAGGACTGCAATTTCGAAAAACCATGAGAGTGCTCCCAATGTAACCTCAGAGAAACACCCTCTCAATTAATCATTCATCCTCATTCAAGGTCGAATAAATTTCGTCTTTTGTACTTTAACTTAAAAAAAAACTCCCTGAGTTGTCCCGAAACTGTCTTCCTCCAAATATTACCGAAGATCCTCAAAAATTTCATTGTTAAGGCTTCAATTTAGAAAATTTTTCAGGGGAGAGATCTCCAAAACCTTCTTCCCCTCTAACAGTATTAATAAATCGTCTGCGATTACTTTAATTGAATTTCAATTTTGAAAATTTGCCAGGGGAGGACTCCGAATCTCTTCACCCATTAACATTAACAAAAATCGTCTAAAATCGCGGTTTCTACGGATCAAAATGTTTTTCGAGAGAATGCCTCTCTCTCTCTCTCTCTCGCCAACATCATCGAAAAATGTCTTAAATCTCGCTTTTAGTGCTTCAATTACGAAACATTTCTGGTCGCGAGCCCCTTCCAAACTCCCCCCTCCCTTCCATCGAAGGTTGGCTTAAATTACGTTTTCGGAGCTTTGATTTCAAGAAACTGGCGGTGCACTGAATTTTAACAAAAAAAAGTCTACAATTGCATTTTTAAGATTTCAAAATTTCAAAAAATTTCGGGGGGGGGGGGGGCGCATCTTTCTTCCTCTTACTATCACCATAGATCGTCTAAAACTGAATTTTTCGAACTACAATTTCCAAATTTTTTCCCGGCGGAGAGCCCCCGGACCCCCCTTTACGTGTCACAATCACAAATAATTCACAATTGGGAATGCGTGCTTAAGTTTGCATTTTGAAAAACTATAGAACGATGACCCCGAGTCTCTTCCTCCCTTAACATCACCATAGATCGTCTAAAACTGTGTTTTTCAAAAAAAGTCTTGAAAATTCCCGATGGAGAGCCCCCGGACCCCCTCTTCTGAACATAATTAAATGTAACGTAGATTGTGTTGGGAACTTAAAATTGAAAAAAATATCGGGAGAGGCTATCTTGGAACTCCTCCCCCCCCCCAAACTTAAAATATAGTTTAAAACTGAGTTTTTATGTCTTCAAATTGCGAAAAAATGCAAGAAGGTAGCGCTCAGACACCCTCTAATTTGGATTGAATATTATCCTTACGATTATTTATAGTGCTAGTACTAATGTCTAGTAATATGACTATACCTGCTAAACCAGAAGCCAAATCTTCTCTCTCTCTGCATATTCGAGCATAGGCTTGAAAAAATTAAGGGACCGCCAAAAGCGCGCCCCTCCCTTCCCAGTTTTTTGAAATAGCGACGGCCCTGGTACTCTTTCCAAAATTTAATGACCGTGTCTCTTTTTCAATGAAAGGAGCATCACAGACGGCATGGAGTTGGTGTCCGTTTCAAAGCTGGATCAGACGATTTGATTTCTTTTCAATATCTTATATAAATTTTCTGGAAGTAGCACAATTCTGCATGATGAATACACGTGACAGTGATGAGAGGGAGGGAGGTCAAAAATGTTTTATTAATTGTAATAATTCTGATCAGTATGCTCTACTCTTTCATTGATTCATTTGCACCTTGACAATCGTTAAGAACTAGTTTTGAAGTTTGCGAATTACATATTTTTTATCCCTCCAATCGACAATTTATATATTTTCTTCATTAACTAGCTTAAGCTCATAAAGAATTTTTCATTTCACTTTACTCCCATCTTCTCTACCATTTTTAAACTGATTATTTCTATTTTTCATTAGATGATTTTTATTAAAACTTTCAGTGATGTTGGTTTTCGCTGATGGAAGTAGAACAGTTTGTTCTTAAGGTGTTTAAATTATTTTTCGTAAATCATATTTACTTTCTTCCATATCTGATATGTATAGAAGGATATTTGATTCGTTAAAATTCTCGAGTTCTGATTTTCGATGTGTGTAAAATAGCTGAATCCATTTTTGAGGATTTCCGAAAAATATCTGTCATGTGATCCATCTTTTTTGGCTATGCGACTTCAATTTTGGAAAACTTCCAGGAGAGCGCCCCCACTGTAACTCCAGAATGACACCCTCTTTATCATTTAAGAGTCATCTAAAACCGCGTTTCTAGTAATGCAATTTTGAAAAATTTATAGGAGAGAGCCCCTGATTCTCCCCCTCCCCCTCTTTCCTTAACACGATCAAAGACAAGCCTAAAATTGCGTTTTTGGAGTATCAATTTCAAAAAAATGCCGGGGGAATGGCACCGAAATTCCTTCCACTAATATTATCAAGATATATCAAAACTGCTTTTCTAAAGCCACAAGTTCTGAAGTTTAAGAGAAGCCCTCCTCCCCACTCTCGTCAACATTATTAAAAAGTCGTCTTAAATTTGGTTTTTAGGGTTTCAATATCAAGAAAATTCCGGGAGAGCTTCCGAAAACTCTTTTTCTAAACGTCACAAAGGTCGGCTACAATTGCGATTTTAGAACTTCAGTTTCAGAAAACTGCTTGTCCCCCAACCATAGATAGCGTTTTTAAGATTTTAATTTTGAAAATTTTCCAGGGGCAAGCCCTAGGATCTCTTCTTTCCTTAACATTACCACAGATACTCTAAAACTGCGTTTTTAGAACTACGATTTTGAAAACAAAGGAAAGCCCTCCTTAACACAACGGTAGACTATTTACAATTGCACTTTTAAAGTTTCAATATTGAAAAATTACTGGGAAGGGGCCACCAAACCTTTTGTTCCCCTAACATCACCAGAGATCGTGTAAAACTGTAGCTTTAAAATTACAATTTCGAAAATTTTCCAGTGGAGAAACTCCCCGGATCTTATATCTAAGTGACAATAAATTTCCGTTTCACGGTTCATATTGTATACATCTAGTAATGACTCCATCCCAAACAAAAAGTTGTCCCTGTAATTATTCATACGTTTGAAAAAAAAAAAAAATAATAATAATAATAAGGTGTAACAAAATTCAGGGGTACCCAAAACTTGTTTACTCAAGGTCCACGTTTTAAAATTCGGGAAGGTAAGGCAGGTCAACAATCCAACAAAATTTCAGTTCAAATGGTATTTGTTAGCGCTACCTCCCCCCCCCCCCGTGAATTTGACTGGAAATTGCACACTCTAAAAACTGTTATGTTTAACCCAATTCGAAAGCGAGAAAAATTTTGGGGGGGATTTTGCGCCATTAAGCTTGGGGGGGATGGGCACCCCTGTAAGACATTCACCCTCGGGTTAACTCCACTTTCTGAGCTTTTTAATGTATTTAGGTTTTTTGAACTATTTCTTTCACGCTCGAAAATCGCATCTACATTTGGTTGCTTCAGGATTCTCTAAATTAGTTAATTCTATTTTTATTTGCTCAACTTCGAACAAAGGTAACCCCCCAGTAACAGACACCGAAAAATCTGATGGTACCCAGAAACAAGAGTAACAAACAAAATTCCCTTTTTCGCTTCGAAATGTGCAAAAATTTTAGAACTAAAGCCCTATTAAATTCAAAAGAGCATGAAACACCAGCTGACCTCGTGATCAGGGTTGCCAGACGTCCCGGATTTCAAGGGACAGTCCCGTATTTTGGAAAATTGTCCCGCGTCCCGGGGAACTTCCATACGGGACGGCTAAAGTCCCGTATTCTAGCTGATAGCAATATTTTACAGAACGAGACATTATTTTAAGAGAAAAAAAATAAAGAAAAACGAAAATCTGAAACAACGAGCAATAAGAAAATTATGTGGCAGCAAACGCAAAAATGATTTTCCGTTTGATTTGTTTGTATGTTTTTGTTTTGGCCCAAACCATGAGGAACCGAATGGTTGATTCTTCTTTGCTCACTGATTAATGCTGGAAATACACTGCGCATGCCTCGTCAATCGCAATGAAAACGATTTTTATAATTTTATTCTTTGATAGTCGACATTTTGTAAAATTTAATGCTTTATTGCGATTGAATTTTAATGACATGAATAGGCGTCTCAAAAACCCCGCCCCCCCCCCCCCTTTTCTCATAGAAGCCAGTCCCGTATTTACTGTTCTTAATTCTGGCAACCCTGCTCTGATGGCTGTTCGTAACCTTTCACCACTGTCTTGTAAATACCAACTGGCTGATAAAATTCACTCTGATAACCCTAGACCGCATTCATGGGCCACAGCAGCATCTGTTCTACTTGCCTGCAATTCCTATTATCTAAATTTAAACTTATGACTGTTTCCCTTATTATCTAAATCCAAACTTATGACTGGACCCTTATCTGTTACTGGTGACCAGGGTTGCCAAATTTAGGAACAGTAAATACGGGACAGGCTTCTGGGAGCAAAAAAAAAAGGAGGGGGGTGGACTTATTTTTGAGACGTTGCTGTAAATTCAATCTCGACAAAGTATTAAACCTCACAAAATGTTGCCTATCAAGGTATAAAAATCGTTTTCATTGCGAATGACGACTCAAAGATATACAATCAAACCTCCTTTAACGGACACTCCCAGTTATCCGACAGTTTCTGAATCCCCAGACCCTCGAGATAGGCGTATAATGTGTTTCACTCCTCGTTAGTGGACACTCCCGTTAGCGGACTGTAAATCAACCGAGTTTCGTTTTATTTTTTTGTGTCAGGTAAGATTTTGCGCAAACCTGCTTTTGTGGCAAGCATGCTTTCTACTCCTTTTCGATGCTCTAGGGCTAACCAGTACCGATTAACATCCCTTTTTCTCCGAAAACTCTCGTGCAACTTATTGGTATCCCCCCGCCACCACTAGATTTTGGGAGACGAGCGTCGGCGCCGTATCCTTTCCCTTCGGACGCTCATGAGAATTTGGCACAGTATTGCCAGATTAAGTGAAAAGTAGCCGATTGGGCTACATTTTGCTACGATCTGAAACAAAACTAGTATGTTGTGGCCATCACGAAACTTTCTTCTATATTTTTCTTTTCTTTTCTGATCCCTCCCCATGCTTGACGAGGAAGCAATATTCCCAACAAAAACAAAATTACACATGCAAAAACTTGACGACCATCCCAATGTCTGAATTCTTACAAAAGCAAAGCAAAGAGCGAAAATTGAAAGTTATTTTAAAAGCCTTGCTTGAATTAATTACAAATATTTTATTTGTTAACAAACATAAAATGGCAACAGTTAAAACTTTAAATCATTGAGATAATATTTTCGATCATTTCCATACAATTAAAATCACGAGAATTACGCAGACGACAATCGATTACGATTTATCTTTCTTATTGTTGCATTAATAAAGCTATTTTTATTCGAAAAAAAAAAAAATCAACACCTCTTGGAGCGATTGGCGTCAAAATTGAAATAAAGCCTGTTTACATATGGATTCACATATATTCCAAATTTCAACCAGAACGTAGCATTATTTCTTGAGATAGGGCACTCACAATGGAAAAAAAGAACGGGCGATTGCGCTACCCCCTTTTTAGCTGTTGACACCAAAATAAAATCAGCCCTTATACCCACTAAGGGCTACTGACGATAAATTTTTCTTTCATTCCGTTCATTATTTCTTGAGATACAGCAGTCACAATTGACGACAAAAAACGTTCTATAGCTCAACCCCCGTTTGAGTTATTGACACCAAAATTGAATCAGCACCTGTTCCTGTTACTGGCAACATATGGACCAAATTTTGTTTGATTCCGCCAGTTATTTCCTGAGGAATAGCAATCACGCGTAACTCAAAAAACGTCCCATTGCTCCACCCCCCTTGGAGGAATTCGCGCCAAAAACCAATGGGCACAAGTTCACATAAGGTGTACCAAACATATGGGCCAAACATATGGGGCACATATGTGTACCAAATTTCGTTCGATTTCATGCGGTAGTTTTTGCTGTAGAGCGGCCATAAAAAACTGGTCACACACAGACGTGACACACACACATACACACAGACAGACAGACAGACATTTTCCAAAAATAGTCGAAATGGACTCAGCACACCTCAAAACGTTCGAATCCGTCAAAATTCGAAATTCGAAAATTTGCACGAATCCAATACTTTCTTCTATATATTAGATATAGAAGAAAGTAAAAAGTGCTGAAAACCAACGTCATTGATTTGACTGTGCTTGAGTGGTTTTGTTCAGCTAGAGGAAACAATGTACAAATGCCTTCCTATTTTATTTTCTCGAGAGAGTCAGCGGATTATTTTCTTATATTGTAAGTACACTTATACAAGCACTACTCATTAATTTAATTTAGAATCATACCCTGTATGTGTAGGTTCAAAATACAAAATTAAAATGTCATTGTAAATTCAGACTCCCCAATAGCGAACACTCCCCGTTAACGGACAAAAACTTTGGTCCTGACGGTGTCCGCTATAAAGAAAAGCAACCATTTGGTTACTCATGATCTGCCGCCATAACAAAAACATACAAACCTAATCAAAACGAAAACAATTTCTTTGTTCGCTCCACATGATTTTCTTATTGCTCATTATTTCACGTTTTTTGTTTACTTTATTTTTTCTCTTAAAATAATGTCTCGTTCTGAAAAATATTGTTATCAACTAGAATACGGGACTTCAGCCGTCCCGTATGGAAGGTCTCCGGGACGCGGGACAATTTTTCAAAATACGGGATGTCTGGCAACCCTGCTGTGACCTTACCCTTGTTATACTAAGTGAATGAGCAGTATTCTGCTACTTAAAACATACTTTGTGCTTTATATTCAAGATATAGTTGTTTATTCAATAGTGTTTTTCTTGTTCAAGTAACTTCACTAAATCATTAAAGTTTGGATAATGAAAAAAATATATTAAAAATCTGGTCTTTTATTACCATTCGCGGGGCGGATCTAGAAATTTTTGTTAGGGGGTCAAGTTTCAGTAGCCAGTAAAGTTGAAGGGGAAAAAAAGCATAGGGTGAACCTTCTTGAAAAATATTGGATATATATATATATATTGCATATCAATTAATATCTTTATGACATTCTATTATTTTACCTATTATGTAGACAAATAAAAATTATTATCGTGAAAAATATTAATAATAATTTATTGTATAGTATGCTGTTCATGTTTAAACTGTATAAAAATGCTCAAACAATGAAATGAGATATTTTTTATATTAAATCCAATGGAAACAAGAAATGCACAGCATTGTTGCATTAAAGTTTTCTACAACAACGTTAATTTTACAATGCAAAGGAAAATAATGTTAACTTTTGGAGAGCATGCATTTAAACGCCAAGTTTCGCTTTCCCCTCCCTTGAATCCGCCTTTGTTACTATTTCGTGAAACAAAATACAACGTAATTACGTCAGGCTTGGGAAAATTAAAGCATTGCGGGAAAATAAGTGATTTCACGTCCATATTTGTTTCGATTTCAAAATTAACGTTCTATTAACAACTTGAAACACTTAATAACATTTTCAAATCATAATATTTAACCACTTTCTAAATCACGCACATTTTTGTACTATTGGCTCAAAAGAGAAACGATTTCATTTATCTGAAAAAGTATACGTATTTTTAGGAGCAATAATGCATCGTCACTACAAAATACAAAAACTATAACCATTTTAATATCATAAACAATTAACAAAACACAAAAAGAAAATTAATTACTTGGGAAACATAAAACGGTAAAAAAAAAATAATCTACCAGGTAAACTTTTTTTAAAAAACGCAAGAAATGAAAATTTTAACTTTTTCAACAGGCAAACCGAAATGTCAGAGTTGTAAGATTAATGTCGCAAAAAGTAATCAAAAGAGACTGAACATGTATCCTCTTTAAATCAATGTCATTTAAACACATTTATAAAAAAATGGAAAAAAATATTTTAACATCATACTAAAATTATTCTTCATAAAGTTAATTTGATCTCATAACTTTCGTACAGATAGGTTATCATTTCAAAGTGATTTACATCTTGAATAATTTTTAGTCAATAATGTAAAATCGTAAGGTTAACAAAATTGCATTACTTACAAAGGACGTTAATTATATCATTAATCCGTTACTTTTATCAGAGCTTAAATTGTCTCGTCGATCACGCTTGTATTCCGACGTCTCTTGGCAAGTTGACACTGTGATTTGTAGTTTAGGGTTACCAGGAGAAAACCATGAAAGTATTCGAAACGCTACCTAAAATTCGCAAGAAAAAAAAAAAAAAATCAACTGCGCCATCTGCCGGAATTCTTATAATGTAAAATGAAAAAGCAAATTAGCTACGTCTATATAAGCAGGGTTGCCAGATTTAGTTAAAATTAGCTGCTTTGGCTGTTTTTGATCACATTTGGCTAGAAAACACTTCAGATTCATTAGCCAAACCGATCCACGTTTCGCTTTAATGATCGGAAGATCCAAAAAGAATATTGAAAAAAATTAATTTGAATTTTGACATCTTGAATTCAAATTATGTTTTTCGCAATCACGAGTGTGTGTATGTAGGCGTGTGTGTTTGTGTGTGGGGGGTATGTGTATGTGTGTGTAGGCATGTGTGTTTGTGTCTGTGTGCTGGCATGAACGTGTGGGTAGTTGTGTGTATGTGTGTGTGTGTATGTTTTTGTGAGTGTATGTGTGGGTGTCTGTATGTATGCGTGTTTGTGTCTGTGTGCTAGCATATGTGTGTGGGTAGTTGTGTGTATGAAAATGTGTGGGGGTGGGGTATGTGTATGTGTGTAGGTGTTTGTGTGTGTATGTATATGTGTGTGTATGTGTTCGTGTGTATATGTGTGCGTGTGTAGTTGTGTTTGTATGCGCGTGTGTGTAGGACATGGATGCAACCTGGAGACGGCTTTCACTATAGGAGCAACATCGTGACCAACCCGTCGACGGTGATGGTGCGGAGAGTGGCGGTGGGAAAAATCTGAAGACGCCGAAAAGTCAAATGAGAACAATAAGCAATCGTGATTGCTCAAAAAACATTTCAACAATAAATTTTGAAAAATTTTAAAGAATTTATTAATTGGTCATTTCACGGTATTTTTTGGCATTTATGTAGAGTCCGTAACGTGTCCTTATTTTGCCATAACTTTTAAATTTACTGTTTGATTTGCAAATTATTTTAATTTAAAAGCTCAAAATAAAATAATATGCTAATCAAACAGTGAATTAAAAAGTTATGGCAAAAAAAGGTCACCTTACGGACTCTATAGGGGAAGGTTGCCGTCAATGAACCACATAACAGTTTTCGAATTTTTTAGAAAGGAAATCCAACTCTAATTTGTCGTTAATTATAGGAAGAACCTCAGTATATTTCTCTTTTAAAAATAATACTCACTTTCATGATAAATATACACAATAAAGAATGAAAATTAAAAATAAATATTTTAGCTATGGATGGACCATCGAGTTTCCATCGATGGACCACATCCTCAAATTAAAAAATCAATGCGGAACTTATTAATATTTATGACAGGTGATCAATAAACACTAATTTTTCTAAGTGATAGAAAAATAGATTTATTTTCTAAAATGTTTTATTTTTGGATAAGAGGAGCATAAAAAAAAAAAAAAAAAAAAAAACCAGCACTCACACAACACACAGATGTTTTCATCACATCTGGTTTACCACTTGATATTTTCCCAACCTGTGCAACACTGTTCTTAGCTAATATCTTTTCTACCTCTTTTGAACTGTTGAGAATTTTGTTAAATCGATTTTGAAAATTTTCGTTCGAAACAAGATTGAACTTGCTCTGTAGAATGTCAGAGAACATTTTTGACCATTTTATTACTGAAACCAGAAACTTAAGTCCCGAACTACCAGAGAATATAGTACTAACAGACTTTTTGTCTTAATTAAATCTGTGGGACATGTTATTTTTCTCAGCCTCTTGAAAGGCTAATTTCCCCAATTTTTCGGAAGTAATTCCAAAAACTTCTACTCTAGTTTCAAAATATGATTCACTAATCATATTCCTATTTCGGAGGGCTTATCTCCTAAATTTTGTAAAAAGTGACTAAAGTAACAACAACCGGTTTTATTTTCCATGCGAAAGTTGGTTTTCAGGACTCTATATTGTAAGTAGACTTCGCAAAGGCCCATGCCACCATTTCTATAAGCTAGCCACATGTTGGAGATAAGTAAAAATCAAAAAATTATTTTCAAAAAAGTGCTAAAAATTTTTTAAAAAAAAAAGGGGGAAAAGGGGTTGAGATGAATTGGAGGGGGGGGGGCGGGATTTGCGCCATATAACTTGGGGAGGATGGGTATCTCTGAGCTCAAAGATATGTGTCGAATGAACTTTTTGTGAATGGTAATTAGTTTCTTTTCTTTTCCTACAGATACAGATTGTAGATCGAGCCAGAGCCAAGCTCTTTTACTCGGTGTGAACGAGTCAGTGATGAAGCGACTTGAAGTGGTGATCTGGAATGAAATAAATGAGGGGAAAGGAAAAAAGCGGGGAGAAAGAGGAAGGGGACAGGTGGTGAAAAGACGAAAGAGCGACACCTGGGGGTGAAGCTAAGGTGGCGAAAGACTTGTGCTGAGATTTTTCAGCCTGGAGATAAAACCGTCAATGAGACCCTCCAACCTATAAAGTCCATTTAGCGAGAGCTGATAGTGGACGTAAACAAAGCAACGTGACAATTCGCGTTACCACTGTCTGCTTGGCGCTGGGATAATTGAAAACAGCGCCAATCAGATAAGCGAAATGTCCGCGCTTTCAATGCGAACAGCATTGCCAATCGGGCGAGTAAGTCATGAAAGTAGGAGAACGATTCCTTTGTTTCTTATCCGTAC
Source organism: Uloborus diversus (assembly GCF_026930045.1). Classification (NCBI taxonomy): domain Eukaryota; kingdom Metazoa; phylum Arthropoda; class Arachnida; order Araneae; family Uloboridae; genus Uloborus; species Uloborus diversus. The sequence goes on from NW_026558954.1 coordinate 73,335, forward strand.
CTTGTGTTTCCTGGGTGAAGCGGATTTTGGGTCGTCCGGGGGTAGTATATTTTTAAAAATTAGTTAAAAATAAAACTATTTAAAATAAAAACAGTTTATTTAACGCATATAGAGATTTTAATTATGTGTAATGAAGTGCTTAAAAATTGTTCAAAATACCCTTACTATAACCTGTATTTCAGAAATTAGCTACTAATGTTCCCTCTATGCACAAAAAATTATGAATGCTTTACATTTTTGCGATGATATGTTTTTAAGAGTTTCTTTTTTAGTTTCTGCTCTGTTTCAGCATCAGTAGCTGCATTTTTATTATTTTTTTTTCCTCAAAGGGGACAAAATGACGCTCCCCCACACTTTTAGGTTTAATCCTCACTCTCGGGTTTAAAAAAAAAAAAAAAAAAAAAAACGATTTTCTTTGAAACTTTATACTATTGCTCAACAAGATGATTCAAGAAAAGTCAAGAAGGAATTAATTTTTTTATGAAAATTCAGAGGAGCAGTAAGTAAAAAAAGTTTGTAAGGGGTCGAAATGGCCCCTTCCAAAATTCTAGTGTTAATGCACAGAAACTCATGGGCGGATTTATGGGGGGGGCAGAGGGGGGCAATGCCCCCCCCCCAGTTTTGGGAGGACTTATGTAGTAACACACCTTCCAAAAATTAAAAAAAAATTTTTTTTCTTTTTTGAATAGTTCAGAAGGGCATGGGTGGATTTATGGGGGGGGGGGGCATAGGGGGCAATGCCCCCCAGTTTTGGGAGGACTTTATGTAGTAACAACACAACTTCCAAAATGTTAAAACAAAAAAATCATTACTTTTTCTTTTTTGAATTGTTTAATGAAAATGAAGAGAAAAGCAAATGTCCTTTTCTGATGGGAGAAAAGAAAAGGAAAAAAAAAAAAACACGAACATTAAATACAAATAGTACAGCTGTCACTGGGGTGCTGAAAATGTGTCTAAATTCACTATTTTGGATTGAAAACCATTTGGGCAAGTATATGAATGAAAATATAGGCTAAACGAGCTATACATTAAGCTGCAACACTTATAATAATTGACGATTATTTTAAAAAATTAGAACCTAAAACAAAGGGGAAAAACTCCTCCTCCCCCATTCGCGCTAACAGAACGATCTACTCGTTATGATTTGTGTCCACATTTCAAGTATTTATTTGTACATAATATTTATGTTCTTAGTATATTAATTGGCCTTTTGAGAAATTCTAAAAAAAACATAAGTTTTTTCCCCTTCTCTCTCTCTTTTTTTAAGAGAGAGAGAGAATAAATACTATCGCAAACTGAATAAATTTTAATTATATGAGTGTTCTGATTAAATGAATCTTTTACTTAGAGGGAGAGTACAATTTTACTTACTTTATAAATATTGTTTAAAAAGTGAGGTAAGTCATAATCATCTAAGTCTAAGTGAGTCAGTCCTTGTCATTATAGAAATCTAAATAATTGAGTCATCAAAAGTTTTGGAAAAATTTGCTGAAATTTTATAAAAGTCTATAAAAACCTAACAAAGATTGGTAAAATCGTAAAAATCCTTTAACCGTAAAAACTGACGAATTTTCGTAAAAATTACAAAAAATCAAGCAAAAATTTACAGGTAAGAATGAATTACAAACAAGGTCGAATTTGCCCATAAGATAAACAAGCTGTTGCTTATGGCCCCGCTTTGAAGTGGGTCCCTAACTCCCAAAAAAAAAATTCATGATTCGTTCTTTAAAAATGGAAATTGCTTGAAAAAAAAGTGCTTGAAAACCTTGTATATTTGGAAACGTGTGGTTACAAATCTTAAATTTTTAATTTTCTAACAAATAGTAGAGGGAGAGGAATGCCAACATATGTCAAGTTCAGCTCCTTGCCATACCCTGTATTAAAAATGTAAAAATCATGGTTCTCACGTTTGTAATATATTATTTGAAGTAAAGTTTTGTGACTCACATGTTTCATATCTTGCTATTTATTGAATCCTGAATGCAGTATTTTGGAAATTCTTTCGTATTGATTGCTTTTATCTTACTTCTTCTGCATAATGTCTATCTGTTTAGCACGGGGGAAAAAAAAAAAAACCACTACATCTATTTCTTTTCGTTTTCTGCCCCACTTGCAACTGAAGAAAAGTTGTTGTCATGAGAAATCTATGGTTTCTTTTTTCCTTTAAAGTTAAAATAGTTATTTCTCCCAAACTAAGAACAGGACTGCAAAAATTTACAATCAAGTACTAAAATACCAGAGACTGGAAAGTACAAATGAAGGTCGTTGAATAATTTTATTTATTCCAGAGTCTTTGAAAACAATTAGATAAGTCTTTGAAAATTCTAAGCAAAGTAGGCTCCAATTACTTCTACTGCATATTGTTAATCTGTTTAGCCAGGAAAAAAAAATGGTACAGTACCTCTATTCCTTTTCGTTTTCTGCACTACTTATAATTAAAAAAAGGTTGTTGTAATGAGAAATCTAGTTTATTTTTTCTTTCAAACAACTGTATAATCTGTACAACTGTATAATCTAGTTATCATTTTCTATGTCTATCCAATTAACCTTTATAAGGCTTCAAAATGCAGAATTTTATATCCATTTTACAAAATTTCCTCCGGAGGAGAAACCCCCGGCCCCCTAAAATGGGAGATATTCTATTTCCCACTTAAAAGGGAGCCCTGCGTCACTGTTGATACCTGCTCCATCTCTTAAGGTCAATTCAAAAAGGACAGCATGAAAACATGCATTAATGAAAACGACACACAGAAAAGTAAAGCATGGACTTATGTATCGCAGGAAAGAGACAAAAACATGGCAGTGGGGGGGAGGCAATAAAGATTTTGCTAAAAAAAAAATCCTGCCCCCCCCCCCCAGGAACTCAGTCCTAAATCCGCCTATGCCCTCCCCCCGACTTTGGCAAACTAATTTAATGTTTTTACATGTACGTGAGCGTGATTTTTGCTGTTTGTTAAAATTTGCAATGGACCCCCACAGGAAGAATTCGAAATGTCCTGCACTCGCTGCTACTCCAACTTCGCTATCACGATGCTGTTTGTTCATGAGCTGATAAGTCGAAATGTAGGTTCGTCTGTCTATAGGAAAAATAATTTTCTGTGACAAAGTATAATTGCGCGTTTTCCGTGGAATATTTTTTAATAAACGTGACTTTTAATAAATTTAAAGTGACTTTTAATAAATTTTTATACAAATTTATTAAAAGTCACTTTAAGTACCTTGCTTTTATATACTTTATAAAAATTTTAATAAATTTTTATAAACTATATAAAAGCAAGTGACCTCTAATAAATTTTTATAAAACTAAAAATAAGCAAGCAATATGAAAAATTTGAAATCAAGAGGGAAAATATTAAGAAATTATCTGGAAGTCACCAGAACCCATACAGGGTGATCAGCGAATAAGGCCTGATTTCAGAATTAAAAATATCTACAACAAAGATCGATAGAATCATGTAGTAAACTGTACGTTTATTGGAAAAACTAATAATCCTGCACAAAAGTTTAGAAAATTTAGTTGCGAAAATCGTAAACAGATGGCACTGTAATCAAAATGGCCTATCAATAGTCTTTAAAATGCGCTTCGAAGTATTATAATGCGATCAATACGTCTGTTGGATAGCGAAAAGAGGATAGCGTGGAAAATGAAACAATATATTTGTATTCTATTGACGAACGTGCGTTTTTGGTATTGGAATTACACCGATTATAACACAGTCCTACGGCAACGCGTCGCAGTTTTCAAAACCGATTCAGTGTTCTACTGAAAGTTGCGTCAAACTTTTGGAACAATTTGTCAGCACTCAACCAACATTGGAGGATTGACCAGGTATCGACTGGTTTTACTGACACAGGAACAGATTGGCCTCCATATTCTTCTGATCTGACTCCTTGTGACTTTTATGAGTTTGGCGCCTTGAAAGAGTGTCTTTGGAAAAAATCGCGCTACTCTCTTGAATCGTTGATTGATGTTGCATGTGATTCCATTTCCGTTGAGACATTGCAAGACGTCGTGTCAAATTTCATTGTTCGTTTACGCTACGTTATTGCTTCGAACGGTGAACACTTTGCAAAAATTATATTCTAATTGCAAAGACTGCTTTACTTTATTGTTTTTTTTTTTTTTTGTTTTTTTTCGGACTGCTGTCAGAGAAAGTTTTCAGCACAGAGCGCCATCTGTTGACGGTTTTCATAACTAAATTTTCTAAACTTTTGTGCACCATTTTTAGTTTTGCTAATAACCGTAGTTTACCGCGCAATTCGATCGATTTTTGTTGTAGAGATATTTAATTTTGTAATCATGGCTTATTCACTAAGCTTTAACGATTATACCCTGCAGCTTTAACGATTTTAGTCTTATATGTATGATTTATAATTATATCTTTCACAGAATGTTTTTGATGGTTGAAATTGTAAAAAAGCTAAAAACTGCAAGAAAGAGAAAGTGCAACCCCCCCAAAAAAGAAAAAAAAAAACTATTACATCTGTTAAACAGTTGGGGGAAGTTTCAAACGGGCACAAAACCAATGAAGTAGTGCAGTCAGCGAGGATGGTGGAGCGGTCTTATTACACGAGGTTATTTTTTTGCCAATCTGGAGTTTTTCCCCCAGGAGTTTTGGAACGATACAACTCTACTATAGCATTCTGTATCTTGACGTTTTGAAATTATTTGTCTTGATTTTTCGTAACATTTAATTTTATCCCATTCTATGGCGCAGAAAAAGAAATATGACGCGAAGAAGTATATTTTTTGTGCATATTTTGATTTTAATGCATTCTATACTAAATAGCATTTTTGTATTGCGATAGCTATCGTGCGCAGGCTCCGATTTATGCATGAGCAAAAATTGGGTTCAGGCCCAGTAGTTCCCATGATTCAAAGCCTCCATTTCCATGTAGTCGAAAACTTTGTTCACTATGAAAAGTGTAAAAATACAATAACATGTATACATGTACAAATAAAAACAATTAAAAGTAGTTAAAAACTCCCTGAGTTTTTACTACATGCCCAACTACATGCCCAAGGAGTAGGAAGTAAGCTTAAAAATATTTGTCTTGTTAAAAATTACATATTGTGTAAAATGTGGTGTAAATGCGTATAATGAAAATTGATGCTTCTATTATTTTTCAATATATGTATTTTACTCCGCACTTCTTCATCAACCAAATGATTAATTTAAGCAGTATATCTTTATCAAACAGCTAGGCTCGTAGTCCTTTTTAAGTAGGGAAACCTAGAGATTTTTGTCATTTTACTGTAAGAAAAAAATTCATTTAGAGTTCCTTGAAAGGTATTTTAAAAATCATTCTTTAATTGACTTCTGATTTAGTGATTAGAGATAAATGTGTACCATAGTGTCAGAAAAATTTCAGCCAAACTTTGTACCTCTTTGTTCCACAAATATCATATTATCAATGAAGTTTCAAAGTTAATTGAAGCTCAACACAGAATAATCACTGTGTGTGTGTGTGTGTGTGTGTGTGTGTGTGTGTTTTTTGGTGAATTTGTTTTGTATTCATTTTTAGCGATCATTTTAGTTCGCACCAATAGTTGTAATTCTATATTTTGCAATTGTATTTTCGTTCTTGTTATAAACTATGTAGCAGCATCAAGCTAAAATGAAATCTCCCTAATTTTATTGTCTATGCGTATATGTGCGCGCGCGTTCTTTTCTTTTTTTTTTTGAGCAATCACGATTGCTTATTGCTTTCATTTGACTGTTTTGATGTCCTATCATTTTATTTTCCCACCGCCACCCTCCGCACCATCACCGTCGACCGGGTCCTCACAATGCTGCTCCTATAGTGAAAGCCGTCTCCGGGTTGCATCCATGTCCTACACACACGCGCACACATACACACACAGACACCTACACACACTAACACATGCACACACGCATACATACAGACACCTACACATACACGCACAAAAAACATACACACACACATACATTCATGCCTGCACACAGACACAAACACATATGCCTACACAAGTACACATACCTCCCCCCCCCCCGCACACATTCATACACACAACTACCCACACACTTATGCCAGCACACAGACACAAACACACATGCCTACATACACACACTCGTGATTGCGAAAAACATAATTTGAATTCAAGATGTCAAAATTCAGATTAATTTTTTTTTTTGCTTTTTACTTTTGACGTAGTATTCTAGGGGGATAACGTTGGGAACTGCTGCTCTTGAAAGATAATGAGCGAGAAAATTGTAGGTTCTTTACGCAGTATCACTAATTTGACGATCATAAATCTTACGCCTACACGCCTACGTTTTGCGCGAGGAGTGTCGTACGGGAACAACTTCACACTTAACTGATTATGCCATAACGGTTATAATCAGTTACACATACTTATACATCCTTAAAACATTTAAAAACTGGTAGAAATCATTTCTGCAGTGAATAAATAATGTGTTTCCCATTTTTAACCAAAACTCAAAATTTCGTGGGCTTTTTTTTTTGAAACTTTCAACCATTTTAAGATTTTATATTGCGACATGGGCAAGTATTTCATGCATCCAGCGAATGCTACTTATCTTAACACTATGCGAATGTTTGGCTGTTTGTTACTCTTTCACGCAAAAACTACCGAATGGATTTCAATGAAACCTAACGATAATATAGATTATGCATCAGAATAACACATGAGTAGTGTTCGTCCCGTTATGGAGTCAAAACCCCCCGCAGGAGGGCGTGAAAACACAATTTTCACATAAATTCTCCCATGGGGGGGGGGGATATTTGCACATGTTGACATTATATGTCCATCGAAAGTTTTGAGTTTTATGTTAATATGGCACCTGTTCGAAATTTCTAAGTAGAATAAAAAACGAGTTATAAGCTTTTTAATTCCATGTTTGAAGGCTTTCATCAACCCAATTCAGTCGTAAAAATTATTTATTATTTAAAAATATAATTTTGGCGTACAATTGAGGAGTGGGGGAAGGTGTTCTCGCTCGGCAATGTTTTAGAATTAAAGAACAAAAAAAAAAAAAAAAAGAAGGAAAGAAAGGACTTGGGGGACGGACGGGAAAGGAAAGGACGGGAGGGGTTTTGGGGTTAAAACCCCTCCTAGAACACAAGCACCTTCATTTCCTCCGTTAAAATCAATGGAAAAAAGCAGAGTATTTGAGCTTTTCCAAGTGGAATAGGTTTTAACAAAATATCTTACTGCTTTTAGTGACCGGGAAGCAGTCAGAAATTACTTTTCAATTCTTAAATATAAAAGTTGTATCTTATGATGAGCAACCCACGTCCCACCTGGTATAAGATAGCTAAGATGGTGTCAATAAAACTCTACAGGGTATCATGGTCCCTCAGCACTTCCATCACTGCACAAATCCTTTTTTAGGGAAATCTTGAGAGAGGAAGCCTCCAGAGAGAGAGCCTACCGCACCAGATTTTCTGAGGCTTTTACCAATTATCATCGAATGAAACGGTTATTAGCTAGCATTTGACATTCATAAAGACCTGAATGTATTTGAGGAGGAGGTTTTAAATGTTCTCACGAAAAAAACACAAAAAATTAATTTAAGATTAAAGTAAAACTAATGACAAATATTCTGTGCTTTCCCCCACTTTTTTCGTTTCATAGCGATATCAGTACGAATTATTAATTGTTTTTAAGCAAGTACTTTGAATGAATAATTTCTAATCCATAGAAACTCTTTCATATTGAATAATTACGCATTGTAAATGAATGGGAAAGAAAGCAACAATTTTTGATTTTGAAAACCCCTCCCAGAAAAATTTTCTGGCTGCTCCACTGCTCTGAGAACGCACTTTTAAGGGAAGGGGGTGGAAGGTTCAAAAGCTTCTCTGCCTAAAGTCTTTTTTTTTTTTAAAGCTATCTTTGGTGACATTCGAGAGGAAAAGTTCCGATCGGAAATTGTTTGAAATTGAAGCCTTAAGAAACGCATTTTTAGGTTAGGATTGCGTGATCAAGTTAAGGAAGAAGGCTCTTCTAAATGGCTCTCTTCCTCCCAGAAAATTGTCGAAATTGAAGTCTTAAAAATGTACTAGTTGGTGACACCTAGAATTTTTCCGAAATCAAAGGAGTAAAACTTTTGGCTAATGTTTCGTAAAAGGTGTCTCATTTCCCTCTTTTGGATCCGCGCTTGGGCGGTGTACTTAAATTTGGAGAGTTCAGAAATTAAATTGTAGAATTCTGATGATTCTTTTTTAAACTTCCAGCAGGCGTGACCTCTAAACGAACATGAGAGGTAGCGCATATATCTTGGATGCACTGTTGTGTACGTACTTTATATTTTTGCCATGTCTTGCAGTTGATCCTCGTGAGTCTAATGCGCTTATCGTTTTGGATTATGACTTGAAGTAATTTTTACGTTAAGTTGAGATTCATGTTATAATATATAGATGTAGTTTACCTGAGGGATATCCGAGAATGATTAAATTAGTTCTTGTTCCTATCGATTTTCTAGGTTTTTATAAAAAGTTTTTATTAGGGTGGAGCACCGTTTAAACGTGATTTCAGATGCCGTTCCTAATAACATCATATATAGGCTAAAAATTAGAAATGAATAGGAAGTCGAATGCGGCAAAAACTTATCTAAACAGTCGCATGTAACTCTCGGATACAAACAACAGATGTGCAGACTGCTACACACAGTAGAAAAATTTCAGTTAAGACTAAAAGTTGCTGTAGTAGAAGAGGGAAAGAATAGTTAAAGTTGGACATTCGCAGAGTTATTTGACGTAGAGCTATAAAATGAAATAACATTTTAGCGTATTTCTACGATAATGTGCACCCGCTGGGAGGTTATATGATAGACGATGATCCGATAACAGAAAAAACAAAAACAAAAAAAGTCAAACGTTGAAACAGTTAACGCCGCTCGATAGATGTGCAATAAATTGCTCCGGCGACCATTTTAAACTACCTCCCCACTAATACTAGTGCTATCCCTTTCCTGAGAGAGGAAAAAAAAAGAAAAGAAAAAAAAAATACTGATTTTTTTTTTTTTTTTTTTAAATAAGCAGTTTTTCCAGAAAATTCCGAAAAATCAGGTGCTAACTTCATTTTAAAACGAGAGACTGGAAAATTTTACTGATTCCTCCCCGTAAAGCTAACAGCTGCAGTAAAAAATGTATATATATATATATATATATATATATATATATATATATATATATATATATATATATATATATATATATATATATATATATATATATATATATATATATATATATATATATATATATATATATATATATACATTAAAAAGTAATTTGAATTTTGACATCTGGAATTCAAGTTATGTTTTTCGCAATCACGAGTGTGTGCGTGTATGTAGGCGTGTGTGTTTGTGTCTGTGTGTGTAGATGTGTGTGTAGGGGTGTATGCGTGTGTGTGCATGTGTGTATGTAGATGTGTGTGTAAGTGTGTGTGTGGGTGTGTGTGTAATTAGGTGTGTGTGTGTGCATGTAAGCGTGTGTGTATGGAAGCATGTGTGCAGGTGTGTGTGCTGTGTGCTGTAAGCGTGTGTGTGTAGTTAATGGACGGCTTTCGATAGCGGGAGACGGTTTTCTCTAGAGGAGCATCATCGGGAGGGGCCGGTCGACGGTGGTGCTGCAGAGGGAGGCGGATGGTAAATAAAATCATAGGGCGCCAAAAACCGTCAAGTGAGAACAATAAACAATGTGACTGCGAGAAAAACAAACGACATTGCACAGTAAATTGTCCACAAGAAAGAAAATTCTTGAATTGGAGTAATCATGAAACCACCGAATATTTCGAAAACATTTTTTTTTTCTTTTATCTCCAGCAACAGATTGAAGAAATGATTTCCCTCATTCGGAAAACACGTTTAGTGTCTTTCCACATCAAAAGTATCAAATTGCCGCCCCCAGAAGACCCCCGCCCTGGGTCCGTCCCACGTTACGTCAGTGGCGCGACGTCGATGCTTTCGAAATACTTTTGTTCAAACATCGATGTCTTTACTATCGATGTTTATAAGGGTGAATGTTTTTCTTAACATCTCTTTTTTGTTTTCGATGTGGATGTTTTGTAATTGAAACTGAAAATACTAAAAAATTAATAAATGCATGAACAAATAAATAAAAATTTCAGTATTCATTAGAACGGGGGTGCTACTGCCTCCGGAGAGGTTGTTAAGGCCTGTTTAAGATGATTCTGTGGAGGCACTCCCCTATCCGCCACCTGAGGGCGCGCCCAGTGTGGGTTACTGGCTCCCGCACAGAGTAATAAATAAATTAAGTAATTAAAATAAATACGGAATAACAAAAACTGAAACTATAATTTTTCTTCAACTACGCGTAATGGATAAAAACTGTATCATGAGTCAATATTCACAGCATCTTCCTATTGGGCAAAGTTCTCCTTTATTAGTTGTCGAACAGGGAAATAGAACAGGAGTCTCTAACCTTTCTTGCTCAAGGGCCTCATTGTTAAAAGGCCGTAGCCGGGTTTTTATGTAAAATCTGCCCTTGCGACCGTTTCGACTCGCACTTGAGGGATCATTTTTGTGTCGAATAAACATAATTTAGCTAGATTTTCATCTCTTTATCTGAAACCGCATTCGAGTTTTTCAAAAAAAAAAAAAAAAAACCTGATTTTTCGATTTATATTTTTTTTTCATAGTAAAATTCAAAATTAATGAATGGTAATTTTTTTTCCTTATTCTTAGTAATAAAACACATAAAAAATTCTTATATTCATAATTTTAAAACGAAAAGACGATTTTTGACGACGGAAATAAAACTTAACTATTTTTTTCAATGCTTTTCTGAAAAGTGTCACTCACAAAAATTTTTCAGAACATGTCTCTTATACTCCTCTACATTTTTTAATTTTTTCAAATGTTTTGAAGTGGTGCATTTAAACAAGATTAAATAATTATTGCAAATAACTATTTAAACTTGTTTAAACGCTACGTTTTTTGCAAAATAATTATTGCAAAAAAAAAAAAAAAAATGAAGGATATGGCTTGGTTTTTTTATGGTTTTCTTTATGTTTTTTGAACTAAGTCAGTAAAAAATCGTCTGCTCAGTAAAAATAAAAATGAAAAGATTTTTTTTTTTTTCCGAAAATACTATCTTACCAGAGAAAAAACTTTAAGAAAACAATAAAAAACTAAACTGTAACCTTCATGAAGTTATTAGGAATGTAAAAAAAAATGATTAGAGAGCTTTTAAATAAATATCATTCAATGCTAAATTGTATATAAGTCGCGTATATAATTTGTCCTTGCTATTGGGAATAATTCTTCAGCCTTGATCCAATAAGGACAAAAATTTCGGGCATTAAAGTAACTTTATAATAATTTAGACACCGTTTAACATTCTTATCTCAAATAACTGAGTGTTGATATAATAATTTATGATGATTTTTTAAGCAAGGTTAGTCTTCGTCACTGTCTTCATTCACAACGACATTGAATTTTCATCAATGAACAGACGACTCAATATTTTGGCAGGCTTTTCCATTTTTGCCAAATATCGGGCATGAGACAGAAATTATATGATCGCAGCAATGTGTAACCAGTATGCGACAGTGCGCCTACCATTAGCACAGTCAGAACAATGTCGAGTAATCCCAGTGAAGTCATTCTTATTTGACTGCTAATCAAAAAAGTAACGATGCGTTTTTGACTTAATATGTCGCGATCTTTATCATCTGTCAGCTTGAGACATTTGGTTTCGACTTATATTTTCAGTCTTATGCCCCATATTTGGCAAAAATAGTAAAGCCTGCCGAACTATTGAGTCATCTGTTCATTGATGAAACGAGCTGATGTGTGCATCACATGACTTTTTTTTACTCCAATTTAATGTCATTTTCTCATTATTGGCAGTTTTAATATGATTCAATAGTTTACTCCCTAAATATCACCAAAAGTGGCCAAATTGAAACCAGATAAAAAAAATCGCCAAATTTGTCGCCAAGTTGGCGACAAACCTTGGTGACCAAAAGACTGGCGATATATTGCCAAGTGTCCGCCAAATTATAACAGCACTTGAGTTTACATCGATATTAATAATGATTCCCCCCAAAAAAGGGGCAAACGACCCCATTTGGAGCATACGAATGCAACCGAAAAGGAAGGTGCACAACTAGACCCCACTAGGAGTCTACGTACCAAATTTAAACTTTCTAGGACATTCCGTTCTTGAGTTATGCGACATACATACACACATACATACATACAGACGTCAAGGGAAAACTCGTTGTAATTAACTCGGAGATCATCGAAATGGATATTTCTGGTGTCTGTACGTTCCTAGGCACATATCCACGTGTGATAGGGTTGAAAAAACAACTCAACATTCATTTGGGGTGGAGCAAAATGGAAATTAAGGCTGATTTTCGGGTGAAATTTTTTTTCGCGAATACAATACTTCCTTTTTTATAAAAGGAAGTAAAAATTCAACGTCGTTGTTAATGAAGACAGTGACGAAACTAACCTTACTTAAAAATCATCAAAAATTATTATATAAACTGTTTTTACTTCCTTGCCAAACAAACAGTTGGCACTATTGGCTTCCTTAAGAGGTTTTCCATCTCCAGCTCAGTCACTTTCCTATGCCGGGCTGATGAGTGCTAATTAGCACGAAACTGTTGTCGGCTGGAAATGACTGAGCTGGCGGTGTATTTTATGTATTTCTGCTTTAGGGGGGGGGGTGGCTATTGGGCAGTAATTTACTGAATATATCTACTAGTTACTCACGCAGAACATTAATGCGAATTCTATCAAGTTAAACAAAGTTAAACCAACGCTGTTTGTGTTTGATACAAACGATCTAACTACCAGATGTAAATACGCAAATTAGAATACTTCCGTAAAAAATATTTTTCCTGAGGGTTTTATTTGCTCTAAAAAATTTTTCCCCCCGAAAAACTTCCCCAAGAAGCATACAGTGTGCTGTGCCCCAATCAGACAGCACATTAGAGATGTGTCGTCGGACTCGGATACGGATCCGTGGATACGTATCCGAGAAAAGATTGATCGATCCACAGGTCCGAGAAAAAGATCGGCAGATCCGGACAGATTTTTTGGATGGCAACGGGTCCGCGGATCGATTCACAGATCCGAGCAGATTTTTTGGGTGGCAACGGGTCCGAGGATCGATCCGGATCGAAGATCGGCGAAACAGATTTTTTGGATGGCAACAGGTCCGGATCGATCCGCAAGGACCAATCAGAGAGGATGTAATAAGTTTGTAGTTCTTACAGATCCGGAAGAGCCAATTGCTGGGATCGTTGTATTGCAGTAGTGAAAAACCGATCCGGATGGACCAATGATAGTGCTGCGCGCTTGGTAGAAACTTTAATTTTGTTGGCAACGGATCCGGATACGTATCCGCGCCGGATCGATCCGGAGGGGCCAATCAAAGTAGATTTAACAAGTTCTGGGTGTTTACAGATCCGAAAGAGCCAATTGCTGGAGTCGTTGCATTGCAGTAGTGGAGCTGTCATGGAGGGAAAGGAACACGATGGGAGGGAGGGGAGGAAGAGGGGAATGCGAGATAACCGCTATACTCGATTGCAAGCTTTCTTGGCTATGGAGAATGAGCTGCGGCCAAGTGAAGGAAATAGTTCCTTGCGCTTTGCCAGATAATCGGGGGGAAATTACGCACTTTGCTTTAGAAATCGGATTAGTTAGTTAAACCGACGCAAAAGGGACATTTTTTTTGTCATAATTTCTGTGAATCGTTAAATATTTTCAATTTTAAGAGCGGTGCAGCGCGGATCCATACATTCATTTGCAACTGAACGAACCAGCCAATCAGAGCTCACAAACAGTTGGCGATCTCCGGATATTCTGCGTTTGGCGCGATTTTGCTCAAGTGCTCCACTTTCGTTGAAGTATGCCAAAGCGGATTAATTCGCCAAGCAGGCAACTGCGAGTGCGGTGTCTTATCGGAGATCCTCCTTACAAACCTACAGGCGGTCTTTCACTCAGTGTTTTTCCTCCGCGCTTAATGACGTCACTGACAAGTTAACTTGCAAGCTAGTATAATTCTGCTTCTTTATTTGATTTTTGAATGCGCGTGGTGTCATTTTCCCCTTCCCCCCCCCCGACCTCCATAGTTTCGCTTTTCAAACTTCAAAACAATCGGGGTCCCTCCAAGTTTGGTTCTGGGTGGTCATTCCAAACTATTCTCGTTTCGACTTCGAGATTTCCCGTCACGTGATCAATGTTGTCAAAAAAATCTCGCAACGTTGAATTCTGAACAGCTCGCAGCTGTCTCTCGAAGAGGCGCCGATTTTTTCGATTAGTTTGGTCGGCCAGGAGGTACATGTGACTTCTTCCAACCGGGAAGAGTTCGATATCGTAGACATTTGGCTACTTTTTCAAAGTTCGCCAAAGTTTTTGGCGCCAAGCCCTAGGGGTTGTTTTTTTTTTCGGACTTCCGATGTAAACAAAGCGAAAACGTATGTTTTTTTTTACTCACTCTTCGGGAAAATGCAATCAAATGGGGATTTTGACACTTCAGAAGTGAATTTTTTTTGCAAAAATAAAGATTTTTTAATGAGAAACTCAAAACTTTTCAAAATCGCCTTTTTTTCAAAAACTAATATAGCTATGTCAATATTACAATTTTAATCAATGAAATAATTGGTAAAATAGGTTCAGTTGGGAATTAATCCAACAAGCATACACTTTTTATTTAAAAAAATCTTGAAAAAATAGCTAATTTGCTCACTTTTTTGGAAAGTTACACATAAAAGGGAAGTAAAAAACACTTTTTCTCTTTATTTACACAGAAGAGAAAAAAAATACAAAAAACCTCTTGGGTTTAACACCAAAAAATTTGGCAAACTTTAAAGCTAGGGATTCGGTTGGGTTAGCTAATCAGAGTATTTCAAGCTAACCGTATCCAGTTCACGGGACGAGGACCCACCCCAGCGGTGTGAACCATATTTTTATAGCATCCAATTATGAAATAAATGACATAAAAATAATAAACCTCGTGCAAAATGAAATAATACCAAAGAAATAACCTATTATTTTAACAAATCGGCATGGTAAAACAATGCATTTAGCCTAAAACCACGCGGTCAAAAAACTAAATATCCATTTTAATCAGCACAAATCATGGAATAAATGACATTAAAATAATAAACCTGTCGCAAAATGAAATAATACCAAAGAAATAACCGGTTATTTTTCGATATCGTAGATATTTAAACCGTCGCCAAATTTTTGGCGATAAACCGCCTTTGACGACAACCCCGCTCTCTTTGCTCCGCGCTCCTCTTTCTACGGCAACCCTACTCTCCCTATTGGGACTGCACCCGCACCCCTTCCTTCCTCTCCTCTCCACCCCCCAGCTCGCTAACCGTTTTAGCGATGCGCAACGCGCAAGCATGCTCTACATATTTTGCCACAAAAGCTGTGAGTACTACTGTTTTTTTTTATTATTATTTTTAAACAATTTGTATCATTTTC
Organism: Uloborus diversus; assembly: GCF_026930045.1. Taxonomy (NCBI): domain Eukaryota; kingdom Metazoa; phylum Arthropoda; class Arachnida; order Araneae; family Uloboridae; genus Uloborus; species Uloborus diversus. The sequence goes on from NW_026558954.1 coordinate 88,799, forward strand.
ATAAAATTTTTATTTGCGCTGCATTTTGGTTTAATCTGCATTTTTTTAAATCATTTTATCACTATTTCAATGCAAGTGCTCTGTAGCACGTGCAAAACCGATCTTAACTGGTCTTAAACCCGTTTTTTTCTTTTTATAAACAATAATTTTACTCGATTTATGTTCTCTTGCACCGAATTTTATTACTTTGTTGCTTTAAATGTCCATATTTAATTCTATTTTATGGTTTCCAATTTAACCGCACGGTTTTAGGCTAGATGCATGGTTTTACCATGCCGATTTGTTAAAATAATAGGTTATTTCTTTAGTATTATTTACTTTTGCACCAGGTTAATTATTTTTATGTCATTTATTTTATGATTTGTGTTGATTGAAATGGATATTTAGTTTTCTAACCGCGTGGTTTTAGGCTAAATGCATTGCTTTACCATGCCGATTTGTTAAGGCTCTTCTAAACCTCTCCGTAAAATCAGATTCGACGAAAACACGAAATCTGTGGCAACACAGGGGGTGTAACTGGGAGGGTCTAACTCGATTTTTTTGCACTGCTAATTGGTCAGATTTCATGATGGACAACGTCAATCATTGAGTTGTTGAAAGGACAGTCGTAAATCTAAGCTGTCCCCATCGGTACTCCTTTACGGTCGGACGAGGGCAGAGAGCGAGCTAAGAAGGATTCTGTTCCAAAACATGTCCCCCACCCCTCCGGCCTGTTTCCCACCACGACAACAGATCGGGTAGAAGGGTGTAGTATGAGGATGAAGAAAAAAGAATCTAATTCTCCTATTCTATTCTACCACCCTTCTCACTTTTACTTGAAAACTTTGGAACCGCGGGACAATTCTACACATTTACTCTTCGAATCGAATTCTGTATTTGTTTTGCAATTCATGGGCGGCATAATCTGCGTTTTTTTTATTTGTTTTATATTTATTCGTTCAGTTCATTCATTTATGTAATTTTCAATATATAATTGAGGGGGAGAGGGCGAGCGGAACACTGATGATCTTTATAACTTTATCGATAAAAGATTGCGTTGCTTTTTACAGAAATTTCTGAAACTATTCTTGAAAAGAAAAGCAAATTAATCATAGAAAAATGTCGAAGAATTTCTGCGGATGTCGGTGTGAGCATAAAATAAAAACATTTGGTAGTTGTGTAGTTAGGTTTGCTGATAGCTAGTTTGATGAATGTTACAATTAATAAAAAGGCATAAATAGTAAATCTTTCGAAAACAATCGCGCCCTGTATAAGGATTTTCTGTGCAGTTTTTAATTAGAAAATTATGCTTTTGTTTTGTCTATGAATTTTCTGTGCATCAAAAGAGGAAATAAAGAAACTGACGAATCTGCATGTTGGCACGATAGAAAACAGGAAAAGAAAAAAAATGCTGTTGTCTTGTTAGTGATCAGAAGGATACCATATTACCAGTGGCGCACATGAATTTTTTAAAGGGAGGGTCCAAGGTCGAAAGTCTCATTCCATTATTACGCCGTCAAACATATTGACTTGATTTTATCGATTCCCGAGAACAAAAAAACAGTAAAAAATAAGCTAATGAATAAATAATTAGCATTAAGTAAAGAAATAACCAGAAATTAAATAATTTACGCTTTTATTTTTCTCATAATAAAAAAATGAATTCAAGTTCAAAGGATCTCATTCCAATTTGTAATCACAAAACTAAAAACATACTTATTACTATGTATTCATTTATAATCCCCATTCTTCTTCTAATAGGCTAAGTGCACAATATTTTAAAAAATCTCTTAACATGCGGGTTTTATTTTTTCACTTATTAAAACAGAAGTTATTGTAACCTTTGTTTGAAATTATTTCACGCACAAAATATAGAATCGTAATCGATCGGGGGAAAAAGCAAGATCTATGGGAGGGGTCCTGACCCCCTGGACCTTAGTGTGCGCCACTGATAAATACCCACTAAGGTTTTCATTATTTATACACGTGTACTAAATAATTAGAATGAAATGACACCTCTCAGTAATGCTAAAGCCAAATTATTGCAGAGCTTAGTATTTTTGACAGTTGCATGCAGAATCAACGCTTGATTTAAATCTGAGGAAAGCCATGTTACTGCGTACAAAAGCCCTTTATCACGCTCTGAATGCAAATTGGGAATTTTACTGTTGTTTTTCTTGGATAAAAGCCTACTTCAATTCAAACTTTCGTCGATGTGCCTATCCATCAACATTTTAAGATAATTTCAATTCATTGAGCGTATTGTTAAAAGAATAAAAATTATATGTTCACAAATTTTACCAATGCATATAATAAAACGTAAGTAATTGAACTCGAATGGTTTAAATATACTTCGAAAGAATGAATGAAGTGTAAGAAAGCGTACAGTGGTTCAAAATAGTCAGCAAGTGGTATTTAGGAATTTCCGTATCATAAAAATTTGATTTCTTTATCTTGAGGCAAAGAATATTTTTTTCTTTCAGTTTGACACTCTCTGTTATTTAAACATTTTGTTCACATAGTAGGAAATAAATAAAATTCCTTATGAAAATAGAGTGGCGTTAAACAATATGAGTAGCACAGTATACAAATGAAAAACGTTATCTATCATGAAAGCGTCTCGAAAAATATTTACGTGTACCAACAACTACGCTGTTGTAAAAAGATTGCCATCAATCATGAAGCGAGAAAAAAAATCCTAAAAAAAGGAAGGAACATGGTTTTGTTAATATTTTCGAAAAATATTTTCGTTTAGAGTTGAAAACTGTCATATGACAAAAAGAAAAAAAAAATGCATCGATTCAATGAATCAACTGTATGATCATGTTCAATATCGAGAATTATAGGAAAAAATAGATTGCAAAAGACACAAAATTAAATAAGCATTATTCGAAAGGAGAGACAGTGAGGCACTCAATTTATGTGCCAAATTAATTATCACTATGAGGAACTTTCTTGTTCCCAGTCTCATTCGCTGCACGCAAAAGAGAAGACTTGTTTATCCAAAGCGGGGAAACAAAGTGCAAAAGGTGAGAAAAAATTATACTTGAAATCAAATGAATTGATATCGTTCCATCTTCAGTATTGGAGGCAAACAAAATAATATGAAAATTCAAAAAAAAAAAAAAAAATGAGCAAGGAAAAATAGTACTGTGGCCCTAAATTACTGTGACAGTATCACCATACTAAACTTTCTTGTTCGCAGCCTCATTTCTTTTCATGCAGTCACGATGATTGACAAATTCGGATTGCAAAAATAAACTTTATGGGATTGCAAAAATAAACTTGAGGTTTTAAATAGCTATCTGGCCGAAAAGCATCATTTTATACATGAAATTGATTGAATCAAATATGATCCTGTTCCACCTTGAGTATTGGAGGAAAACAAAATAATATGAAAATTTCAAAAACATTGATCGTAGAAAAAAGGTTGTGAGGTACTAAATTACTTGCTGATGGCTGTATCACCACACTCAACTTTCCTTGTTCGCAGTCTCATTTCTTTTTCACGCAGTTGCGAAGATAGACAAATTCGCTTTGCAAAAATCGACTTTATGTAACATCAAAAGAGTTCAGAAAATGCATTGTAAATTGTGAATAGAGTTCTTTGATTGTGAGCCTGCGCAAATGATCAAGACGAAAATAAAAGTAATGATAATTATTGAAATATGTACAATCTTTAAAGGAGAAGCATTTTGATACGAGGTGCTGACTTTGCTGATTCTTCGAAAAAATACTTTCACCTGTGGCTCTAAAGTCACAGGGGAGGAAAAAATGCATCAAATTGTGTATGTATATATAAATATATATATATATATATATATATTGGATTAATCAAATGTGATCCCTTTCCATTTTGAGTATAGGAGGAGGAACACAAAATAATATGAAAATTTAAAAAAACAATTATCTGTGAAATAGATAGATACTGGCTGAAGAGAGTATTACCATAGTGAACTTTCTTGTTCGCAATCTCCTTCTTTCCTTTTTTTTCGCACAATTATAATGACTGATAAATTGATATTGTAAATAAAAAAAATAATAAAAAGAAAAACCTTTATCTAAAATGAAACATTAAAGAGTTCGAAAAAACCATTGTGAATTAAGAGAGTAGATTCATGGTCGCGCCGTCCTTATGTGCGAGGTGGTGAGGCGCACTACGGCGCCAGAGTCAAAACGGCGCCTTTCACTACCAATCAAAAATGTTCCAAATGGGGGGAATTTCTCCAACCAAAGAAGGAAAAAAAAAGAACTTTTCATTATATCCAGTATCCAACAGGGCCCGCTCAGCCCAAAGTGATGCCCAGGCCCTGGCAAAATTTGGTGCCCCCTCTCACAGGAATATCTGCAATTTTTTTGTGTGGAAGTTTTCAAAAACGGGAAGAAATAAAGAAATTTACCCCCATTTTGGTGCTCCTAAAATTGTGGTGCCCAGGTCCATGGACCTACCAGACCGTGAGTTCATCAGGCCCTGATTATATATCCTATGGTGGCGGAGAAATTACACTGCTCACTGAAACAAGCAATCCTCTCGCTGCCTATCTAAAATGAAAAATTATTGCCATGTTGTGTGTCTAAACATGCTTTTCAAGAGTGCAATCTTTTACACTGAAATCACGTGATGCTAGTTAATGCATACATCAGCATTTTTCTTCTTCGTGTGGAGGCGTGAATGCTGTTTAGGGTTAATAGTACACGAAGCTGAACATATGAGGCGCGAGAAATTTTCTATTCTTCATTTAGGATCTTGAGGAGAATATGTTGTACTATAATTTGTGCAATATGTCTCTTTGTGATTTTAAATTATTGCTCGCGGAAATTCGACTATTTCATTTTATCATACATAAAAATTATGGTAAGTGTATTTGCATATATTTTACTTGTGCGTAATATTTGTATATTGTAGACTACAATTTTGGCTAACTTTTTAGTTCCAAAAAGTAACGACTTGACCATAATTACTCGATTCCTCACCCCCTCCTTTTTTTTTTTTAACTATTTGTGTGTCAGAAAAAGAGCTTTGGACAATGTATTTGTTTTAGATATCATATTCAATGCCTTCCGTATTTTAGAATTGTTAATATTTAAAATATTTTCTTTCTCCTAAACGCATTAGCATATCAGAGGAGCTACTGAACTCGAAATAAGTTCGAGATATGAAGTGAAACTGTAATCACACACGTGCACTGTAATCCAAAATTAAATGCACATTTTTTTCAAAATCAATTAAATGACAAACGTATTTTTTTCTACGTCATATTGGTCTACAAAACGTCAATCCAGCTGTTAACTATATTTTCGCCGAACGCCACTGCATAAAGGCGCTCAAAAGACATTTGCACAACGGTGTTGATCAGGCTTGGCGCGGACCTGAGTAGAGCTCTTTGATCTTCGTTATGCGTAAATGATTAAGACAAAAGTTCAAGCAATGACAATTCTTGAAATATGTATATGAATCTTCAAACGAGAAGACTCACATTTTTTCCCATTATAAGATGCAGTAATTTACACAGATTCTTTAAACAAAATAACTTCTACACTCAAACGGTGTACTTATATTAAAACAGCATTGAAAAATATATCACCTAAATAATTTCAAAAACTTATCGAGGAACTCGAAAAAAGAAAAAAAAAATGCGTTTTCTTTTTAGAACGGATGTCACCGTCGAGTCACATAGATACAAGACCAACACAAAAAACGACAAAGAATGAATGGTCATTAGTAGGGATCCAGTTTATTGCCTGGCGAGGCCTGTGGCGAGGCAGAGGGGAAAAGCGGAGAAGCAGCCAAAGACCCTGGGGGAGAAGAGAAAGTGGTCCCTCAAAGTGGGGTGTGGGGGGGAAATGGGTGTGGTCTGGTGGAAGGCGTGTCTTTCGCAGTTTTTCTCAATTTTTCGAAAATAAGGCTTTACTCCGTGGAGAATATCAATAGAACAAATTGTCTCAGAAACAAACTCAAAATATGTTTTTAAAGAGAAATGTTCAATCTCTTGCGCTCCTTTTTCCGTTTTTCCATATCATTTTTCAAACGTGTGAAAATAGTCGTTTCAAGTTTTAAAATGTTATTAAAAAAATTTCAAAATAACTACAGAAAAAATAAAAGAGAGCATCTCTAGTTCTAAGTCATAGCCATCGTTTAAAACAAACCGCATGAAAATATTCCAGTAATTTCTCGTGTTATGCTTTGTATAGGTAGCAGATTTTCCCGTAGAGAAAGCATTAGCGTCGAAAACCAAGATGGACGGTATAGAAGAGCCTTAAAATAATGAGTTATTTCTTTGGTATTATTATTTTCCATTGCACCAGGTTTATTATTTTTACTTCATTTATTTCATGATTTGTGCTGATTAAAATGGATATTTAGTTTTTTAACGGCGTGGTTTTAGGCTAAATGCATTGCTTTACCATGCCGATTTGTTAAAATAATAGGTTATTTGGGAAGAGTTCGATATCGTAGACATTTGGCTACTTTTTCAAAGTTCGCCAAATTTTTTGGCGCCAAGCCCTAGGGGTTGTTTTTTTTTTCGGACTTCCGATGTAAACAAAGCGAAAACGTATGTTTTTTTTTTACTCACTCTTCGGGAAAATGCAATCAAATGGGGATTTTGACACTTCAGAAGTGAATTTTTTTTGCAAAAATAAAGATTTTTTAATGAGAAACTCAAAACTTTTCAAAATCGCCTTTTTTTCAAAAACTAATATAGCTATGTCAATATCTTATACATATAAAATCTGAGTATCTATCTATCTATCTATCTATGTCCAAGCTTCTTCTCCCGAACGACAGTGAACTGACCATCGAACCAGGTATCGATGGATTCGTAATCTTCCCGTCTTCATGTTTGGCTATTTAACATAATCCTCCGATAATAATTAGCGGAGATATCAATTAAAAACTATTAATTATGACTCTTAGATTTCAAAATCAAATCACTATTTTTCGAAGGCTTTCCTCCATTCAAATTATTATTCAGTGCTTCATCTCAACTTTCCGCAACAACGCTTTTATTAAAACGTATAGCGGTGAAGAAAATCATTGAGATGAAAGATCTGTTGCCATTTTTTTTCTCGAATATAAAGAAATAAAATTAAGCTTTTGTTTTAAGGCTTTTCCTGTAATCAGGGTGTTTAAGTTGTTTTCTTTTCGATTATTTTGCTGTAATCTGCAGCAAAATTTTGCTGTTTTTTTTTTTTTTTTTTTTTTTTCAAGCCTGATTGTTAAATACGCGTCACATGACATAACTTTCATTTTCGAGGAGGACCGTGCACGTCGTAAAGTAAATGAGTGATTTACAAGTTATTTGAGTTCTTTGAGGGTTTGTACCTGGAAAACGGATTGATGTAATTCTTGTACGACCATGTGGATAGAATCCATCCAAATATTTATCTGAGTGGTATGTTGCATTAATAAACACCCGGGCAACGCCGGGTAGTAGACTATTTTATGTAAAAAGCGGATTGTTATTGTGCATAAATATTTCCGATATAGTCTATCAGATGTAATTCAGTTTAACGTGAGTAAAGATTATAGTTGATAATGCATATATTTTCCCCTTTTGTGCTGACTGAAAATGTACTCATAACTTGTATCATTGATAACGATTATTAACGTTGATGAGGTGTTTTGGCAAAAATATGTTTTACTGGTGTTTTGCAAACCTTGCTTTACGCGCATTTATTTATTCCTTAACGCGTTAGAAACTAGTGTCAGTGTACTACAAAAGCATCAACTGGACTGCTCTTACATTTTTTAGGTAGCCCGTGCAACGCCGGGCACGCAGCTAGTTACAATTTTAATCAATGAAATAATTGGTAAAATGGGTTCAGTTGGGAATTAATCCAACAAGCATACACTTTTTATTCAAAAAAATCTTGAAAAAATAGCTAATTTGCTCACTTTTTTGGAAAGTTACACATAAAAGGGAAGAGTAAGTAAAAAAAACACTTTTTCTCTTTGTTTACACAGAAGAGAAAAAAAAATACAAAAAACCTCTTGGGTTTAACACCAAAAAATTTGGCAAACTTTAAAGCTAGGGATTCGGTTGGGTTAGCTAATCAGAGTATTTCAAGCTAACCGTATCCAGTTCACGGGACGAGGACCCACCCCAGCTAGTTTTGTTTTGTTTAATCCTTGTACGGAAAAGCGCGAACTTTGACGACTGGCACGCTAATGGCTACTCTTCAAAGAATACGTTTTACGTTACAAAGAATCACACCGAAATAATTTTAGATTTTCTTGAAGCAAACCCAGATGTTCTTAAAAATTAATTCTCCGAGAATTTTACAAAATAGTACACAAAGGAAAAATGGCCGAGTGCTCCGGTGCAAAAAGCTTAGTCGAATGGCAAAAAGTAATTCATATTTTTTGCATATTTCAATATTAGTGTCTAAAACAAAAATCGAAGAGGTGAAAACAGCCAATACATAAATATGATAAAAAATTAACCGTAAATTTTGTTGATTTACCCTATAACACCATCTATATTAGTAAGAACGTCTGATATGAAATATATTTTTCCCAAGAAACTATAATCGAAATAATAATAATAATAATAACTTAAAAAAAATAATGATACAAAAAAAAAAAAAAAAAAAAAAAATCTTAACCCTCATAAATGCAGACGAAAAAATACAAATAGTTCGTAATCGTGGACTGAATATTATGTTGTTGCCGTGTCTAATGAAGTGCAGAGTGCGAAAGGTTTAGAGACATTCAAAAGTCTTGATGAAAAAATCTGCTAATTCAAATTGAATAAAAAAAACACTAAAATGCAGGCAGGGGGGTGTTAGGGCATGGCGCTGACTGCGCCATTGAAATTTTTAAAGGGGGTTGAGGGGTATTTTTTTATTTGGAGGGCTCTTGTTTTTGGAGGGGGGAGTCTTCCGAATATTTGGGGGGAGGAGCACCCCTACAAAATGTAAAAGGTTTGTTGTGCTAATTGAGCTTTTGGGGATGGGAGCAGACATAACAGAATATATAATCTTCCATATTAGGTTTAGTAATGTAAAAACCAACCCTCCCCCCGCTCCCAGTTGCAATTATAACAACAATCTCAGTTTCAAAGACATGTTCCAGATTTTTTTTCTCTTCTCCTTTAAAATTATAATTTAATACGCATATACTAAATAAAAAGTATTACTTCTTCAATATTCCTGTTTTCAAATTCCATTTTTTCTAGGTATTGTTTTCCAAAGATATCCTCAAAACAGTACTTTCCTAGATTTTTTTTTTTCAAAACAAGCAACTTGTACCTATGATTACACAATTCCATCTTTATTTTCAAGATTAAAAAGTCAAAACAGTGATCTTGGTTACAAGAGCAGTTTAAAATAAATAAATACTCTGCTTCTGTAAGTGTATATTGAAAAATATTCGTGAAAGGAATAAATTTTTCAATCATTATTTCTCTTCAGCTGATAACGAACTTTAAAGTTCAACCCAAAGGAAAGATCCTAAATTGAAGAAGAAAAGAAAAAAGGAGCATTTTGAAGCATTCTCTTTTCCTTGAAATGCATCATATTATATAGCAGCCAATTTACAAATGCTCACAGTATAATCGAATACAGTATTTGTATAATATTGCTAATTTTGATGTCGGCGAAATGGAAAATCAAACTTTAGAAACAATTCCCCAGAAATTACCAGTATTTGTACTGTTTTGTAATTAGTAAATCAATATCAAATTTCAATAAAGAAAAATAATTTTTTTTACAAATTGAATTCAATTGAAATTAAATATTGACAGTAGGTAATAAATAAAGAATTTAGGAAAAAAAAGGGGAGGAGGATTTTATATCAAAAGAAGACAAAAAAAAAAAAAATACCTACGTCAGTGGCGTACCCAGCATGGGTGACACTAGGGGCGATAATTTGTGATGTCACCCCCCCCCCCCTAAAACGCAAAAAAAAAGGGATTGTATATTCTGTGTAAGTTTGAAATTCATACAACTTTCAGAAACAACTAGTACTTTTGTGAAAAAACTAAATTTTAAGTGGGATAATGTACAAAAGAAAAAGAAAATTTATAAACGCTTTTTACATAAAATTTCCCCTAGACGCATTTGTGCAGGCCGTCGAGTGGTCAAAAAAATAAGAGGGAGTAGGAAATTCCTAGCCCCTTAATTATTTCAAATGGATTATATCTGGAAAATTTGGAGTGCCCCCGATCCCCCCCCCCCCCACTCTTACCTTAGTTCTTAAATGATGGGTTTGGTTGCTGGAATCAATGGAAGTTATCAACCTTAGCCTAATGCATTTTCATTCATAAACATTTTTTACATTGAAAAAGGAGCTCTTAACACGTGTCTTCCGAAACACGTGTCTGCAATTTAAATCGGATGTTTGTGCATTATAATGTTGTTATTAGTTGAATTAAGCATTTTAAGCTTTGAAAACTTGTTGTAAAGCGAAAAATTTTGCATATATACCTGTTTTATGTTTGCAGTTATACCCCCCCCCCCCCCGCCCCTGCACCATTTTTGGGGTTGGCCACATCCTAATTCGTTTTCCTCGTGCCAATACCTATCAGAAAAACCAACTGCCGTAATTTTATCACAAAAATTCCACGGACAACTACTTTTTCACCCCCCCCCCCCCTTCACTATGTTCAAGGTTCCTAACATTCTAATTTGTTTTCTGCTTGCCAATACATTTCAGAAAAACTAACTCCCGTTTTTGTGTCACGAAAGTTTAATGGAAAACCACTTGCCCCCAGCGCGGTTTTAACCCCCTTCCCTCCCCTTCACAATGTTCAAGGTTTGTAACATTCTAATTTGTTTTCTGCTTGC